>NW_026972557.1:0-92377 GCF_036711695.1 Zophobas morio
AACAAGTCTAGGTCTTGTTTGTGGCACTCTGATGGACGCATACGTGTTCGAAGGCCTTGATGCCAAAGGTAAAATCTGGAATTTGTACAGAGATGTCATATCGCTCTAACACCTGGAGTAATGATATGGGATGGTATACACATCTGTTGAAGTACTCCCTTAGTGTTCATTCCAGGCACGCTAAATGCCCGGCATTACATCGTTAACGTGTTAAATCAATTTCTTTTTCCTTATCTCTCGAACCGTCGAAGAACATCTTTTGAACAAGATAATGCGTGGCCTCATGTGGCCATATTAACTTAAAGAGTGTTTGACGAAAATAACGTCAACTTCTTAACCTGGCCTGCCCTATCACCAGATTTATCAACAATCGAAAATGTTTAGGATTTAATGCATAGAAGGCTGCGCAATTTACCACATCCTCCAAAGACTTTGGAAGAATGTCTACAACAAATTCAAAATGCCTGGAATGAGATACCCCAGCAGGCAATAGATCATCTCATTTTAAGCATGCCTAGAAGAATACAGTCTTGTATTCGTGCACGTGGAATTTTAACACATTATTAACATTTCTTGTGTTAGACATTTTATTTTTTCTTTGAAATTTTAATCAAATGTTTGTCTACGTGCAATAGTCTTCTCCACCAAATTTCAACATTCTACGCCTACTCCTTCTAGGTGGTGCATTTTATTTGAAACGCAGTGTATATTTCAAAGTTTTTTGATGGTTCTGAGCCACCAAACACACTTAAAGCATGCAGAATCGACTCAGAATAGGAAAAGGAGACGTTTAGGTCAATTTTATGCATTCTGGCGTTCGTAGATACAAGAAAACTGTTAAAAGTCTTCAGAAACGTCAATTTTGAAGTGTTTTCTTGTACTTTTAAGCCACTCAGATACCCAACGGGCTCGGAAAGTGCAACGAAACCATCAAATTTTAGCTAGAAACTGTATTTTTGTCGATTTTTATTGAATTTGAACTATATTTCAACGTTTTTTGATGGTTCTGAGCCACCAAACACACTTAAAGCATGCAGAATCGACTCAGAATAGGAAAAGGAGACGTTTAGGTCAATTTTATGCATTCTGGCGTTCGTAGATACAAGAAAACTGTTAAAATTCTTCAGAAACGTCACTTTTGAAGTGTTTTCTTGTACTTTTAAGCCACTCAGATACCCTACGGGCTCGGAAAGTGCAACGAAACCATCAAATTTTAGCTAGAAACTGTATTTTTGTCGATTTAATTGAATTTGAACTATATTTCAACGTTTTTTGATGGTTCTGAGCCACCAAACACACTTAAAGCATGCAGAATCGACTCAGAATAGGAAAAGGAGATGTTTAGGTCAATTTTATGCATTCTGGCGTTCGTAGATACAAGAAAACTGTTAAAATTCTTCAGAAACGTCACTTTTGAAGTGTTTTCTTGTACTTTTAAGCCACTCAGATACCCTACGGGCTCGGAAAGTGCAACGAAACCATCAAATTTTAGCTAGAAACTGTATTTTTGTCGATTTTTATTGAATTTGAACTATATTTCAACGTTTTTTGATGGTTCTGAGCCACCAAACACACTTAAAGCATGCAGAATCGACTCAGAATAGAAAAAGGAGACGTTTAGGTCAATTTTATGCATTCTGGCGTTCGTAGATACAAGAAAACTGTTAAAATTCTTCAGAAACGTCACTTTTGAAGTGTTTTCTTGTACTTTTAAGCCACTCAGATACCCTACGGGCTCGGAAAGTGCAACGAAACCATCAAATTTTAGCTAGAAACTGTATTTTTGTCGATTTTTATTGAATTTGAACTATATTTCAACGTTTTTTGATGGTTCTGAGCCACCAAACACACTTAAAGCATGCAGAATCGACTCAGAATAGGAAAAGGAGACGTTTAGGTCAATTTTATGCATTATGGCGTTCGTAGATACAAGAAAACTGTTAAAATTCTTCAGAAACGTCACTTTTGAAGTGTTTTCTTGTACTTTTAAGCCACTCAGATACCCTACGGGCTCGGAAAGTGCAACGAAACCATCAAATTTTAGCTAGAAACTATATTTTTGTCGATTTTTATTGAATTTGAACTATATTTCAACGTTTTTTGATGGTTCTGAGCCACCAAACACACTTAAAGCATGCAGAATCGACTCAGAATAGGAAAAGGAGACGTTTAGGTCAATTTTATGCATTCTGGCGTTCGTAGATACAAGAAAACTGTTAAAATTCTTCAGAAACGTCACTTTTGAAGTGTTTTCTTGTACTTTTAAGCCACTCAGATACCCTACGGGCTCGGAAAGTGCAACGAAACCATCAAATTTTAGCTAGAAACTGTATTTTTGTCGATTTTTATTGAATTTGAACTATATTTCAACGTTTTTTGATGGTTCTGAGCCACCAAACACACTTAAAGCATGCAGAATCGACTCAGAATAGGAAAAGGAGACGTTTAGGTCAATTTTATGCATTCTGGCGTTCGTAGATACAAGAAAACTGTTAAAATTCTTCAGAAACGTCACTTTTGAAGTGTTTTCTTGTACTTTTAAGCCACTCAGATACCCAACGGGCTCGGAAAGTGCAACGAAACCATCAAATTTTAGCTAGAAACTGTATTTTTGTCGATTTTTATTGAATTTGAACTATATTTCAACGTTTTTTGATGGTTCTGAGCCACCAAACACACTTAAAGCATGCAGAATCGACTCAGAATAGGAAAAGGAGACGTTTAGGTCAATTTAATGCATTCTGGCGTTCGTAGATACAAGAAAACTGTTAAAATTCTTCAGAAACGTCACTTTTGAAGTGTTTTCTTGTACTTTTAAGCCACTCAGATAACCTACGGGCTCGGAAAGTGCAACGAAACCATCAAATTTTAGCTAGAAACTGTATTTTTGTCGATTTTTATTGAATTTGAACTATATTTCAACGTTTTTTGATAGTTCTGAGCCACCAAACACACTTAAAGCATGCAGAATCGACTCAGAATAGGAAAAGGAGACGTTTAGGTCAATTTTATGCATTCTGGCGTTCGTAGATACAAGAAAACTGTTAAAATTCTTCAGAAACGTCACTTTTGAAGTGTTTTCTTGTACTTTTAAGCCACTCAGATACCCTACGGGCTCGGAAAGTGCAACGAAACCATCAAATTTTAGCTAGAAACTGTATTTTTGTCGATTTTTATTGAATTTGAACTATATTTCAACGTTTTTTGATGGTTTTGAGCCACCAAACACACTTAAAGCATGCAGAATCGACTCAGAATAGGAAAAGGAGACGTTTAGGTCAATTTTATGCATTCTGGCGTTCGTAGATACAAGAAAACTATTAAAATTCTTCAGAAACGTCACTTTTGAAGTGTTTTCTTGTACTTTTAAGCCACTCAGATACCCTACGGGCTCGGAAAGTGCAACGAAACCATCAAATTTTAGCTAGAAACTGTATTTTTGTCGATTTTTATTGAATTTGAACTATATTTCAACGTTTTTTGATGGTTCTGAGCCACCAAACACACTTAAAGCATGCAGAATCGACTCAGAATAGGAAAAGGAGACGTTTAGGTCAATTTTATGCATCCTGGCGTTCGTAGATACAAGAAAACTGTTAAAATTCTTCAGAAACGTCACTTTTGAAGTGTTTTCTTGTACTTTTAAGCCACTCAGATACCCTACGGGCTCGGAAAGTGCAACGAAACCATCAAATTTTAGCTAGAAACTGTATTTTTGTCGATTTTTATTGAATTTGAACTATATTTCAACGTTTTTTGATGGTTCTGAGCCACCAAACACACTTAAAGCATGCAGAATCGACTCAGAATAGGAAAAGGAGACGTTTAGGTCAATTTTATGCATTCTGGCGTTCGTAGATACAAGAAAACAGTTAAAATTCTTCAGAAACGTCACTTTTGAAGTGTTTTCTTGTACTTTTAAGCCACTCAGATACCCTACGGGCTCGGAAAGTGCAACGAAACCATCAAATTTTAGCTAGAAACTGTATTTTTGTCGATTTTTATTGAATTTGAACTATATTTCAACGTTTTTTGATGGTTCTGAGCCACCAAACACACATAAAGCATGCAGAATCGACTGAGAATAGGAAAAGGAGACGTTTAGGTCAATTTTATGCATTCTGGCGTTCGTAGATACAAGAAAACTGTTAAAATTCTTCAGAAACGTCACTTTTGAAGTGTTTTCTTGTACTTTTAAGCCACTCAGATACCCAACGGGCTCGGAAAGTGCAACGAAACCATCAAATTTTAGCTAGAAACTGTATTTTTGTCGATTTTTATTGAATTTGAACTATATTTCAACGTTTTTTGATGGTTCTGAGCCACCAAACACACTTAAAGCTTGCAGAATCGACTCAGAATAGGAAAAGGAGACGTTTAGGTCAATTTTATGCATTCTGGCGTTCGTAGATACAAGAAAACTGTTAAAATTCTTCAGAAACGTCACTTTTGAAGTGTTTTCTTGTACTTTTAAGCCACTCAGATACCCTACGGGCTCGGAAAGTGCAACGAAACCATCAAATTTTAGCTAGAAACTGTATTTTTGTCGATTTTTATTGAATTTGAACTATATTTCAACGTTTTTTGATGGTTCTGAGCCACCAAACACACTTAAAGCATGCAGAATCAACTCAGAATAGGAAAAGGAGACGTTTAGGTCAATTTTATGCATTCTGGCGTTCGTAGATACAAGAAAACTGTTAAAATTCTTCAGAAACGTCACTTTTGAAGTGTTTTCTTGTACTTTTAAGCCACTCAGATACCCTACGGGCTCGGAAAGTGCAACGAAACCATCAAATTTTAGCTAGAAACTGTATTTTTGTCGATTTATATTGAATTTGAACTATATTTCAACGTTTTTTGATGGTTCTGAGCCACCAAACACACTTAAAGCATGCAGAATCGACTCAGAATAGGAAAAGGAGACGTTTAGATCAATTTTATGCATTCTGGCGTTCGTAGATACAAGAAAACTGTTAAAATTCTTCAGAAACGTGACTTTTGAAGGGTTTTCTTGTACTTTTAAGCCACTCAGATACCCTACGGGCTCGGAAAGTGCAACGAAACCATCAAATTTTAGCTAGAAACTGTATTTTTGTCGATTTTTATTGAATTTGAACTATATTTCAACGTTTTTTGATGGTTCTGAGCCACCAAACACACTTAAAGCATGCAGAATCGACTCAGAATAGGAAAAGGAGACGTTTAGGTCAATTTTATGCATTCTGGCGTTCGTAGATACAAGAAAACTGTTAAAATTCTTCAGAAACGTCACTTTTGAAGTGTTTTCTTGTACTTTTAAGCCACTCAGATACACAACGGGCTCGGAAAGTGCAACGAAACCATCAAATTTTAGCTAGAAACTGTATTTTTGTCGATTTTTATTGAATTTGAACTATATTTCAACGTTTTTTGATGGTTCTGAGCCACCAAACACACTTAAAGCATGCAGAATCGACTCAGAATAGGAAAAGGAGACGTTTAGGTCAATTTTATGCATTCTGGCGTTCGTAGATACAAGAAAACTGTTAAAATTCTTCAGAAACGTCACTTTTGAAGTGTTTTCTTGTACTTTTAAGCCACTCAGATACCCTACGGGCTCGGAAAGTGCAACGAAACCATCAAATTTTAGCTAGAAACTGTATTTTTGTCGATTTTTATTGAATTTGAACTATATTTCAACGTTTTTTGATGGTTCTGAGCCACCAAACACACTTAAAGCATGCAGAATCGACTCAGAATAGGAAAAGGAGACGTTTAGGTCAATTTTATGCATTCTGGCGTTCGTAGATACAAGAAAACTGTTAAAATTCTTCAGAAACGTCACTTTTGAAGTGTTTTCTTGTACTTTTAAGCCACTCAGATACCCTACGGGCTCGGAAAGTGCAACGAAACCATCAAATTTTAGCTAGAAACTGTATTTTTGTCGATTTTTATTGAATTTGAACTATATTTCAACGTTTTTTGATGGTTCTGAGCCACCAAACACACTTAAAGCATGCAGAATCGACTCAGAATAGGAAAAGGAGACGTTTAGGTCAATTTTATGCATTCTGGCGTTCGTAGATACAAGAAAACTGTTAAAATTCTTCAGAAACGTCACTTTTGAAGTGTTTTCTTGTACTTTTAAGCCACTCAGATACCCTACGTTCTCGGAAAGTGCAACGAAACCATCAAATTTTAGCTAGAAACTGTATTTTTGTCGATTTTTATTGAATTTGAACTATATTTCAACGTTTTTTGATGGTTCTGAGCCACCAAACACACTTAAAGCATGCAGAATCGACTCAGAATAGGAAAAGGAGACGTTTAGGTCAATTTTGTGCATTCTGGCGTTCGTAGATACAAGAAAACTGTTAAAATTCTTCAGAAACGTCACTTTTGAAGTGTTTTCTTGTACTTTTAAGCCACTCAGATACCCTACGGGCTCGGAAAGTGCAACGAAACCATCAAATTTTAGCTAGAAACTGTATTTTTGTCGATTTTTATAGAATTTGAACTATATTTCAACGTTTTTTGATGGTTCTGAGCCACCAAACACACTTAAAGCATGCAGAATCGACTCAGAATAGGAAAAGGAGACGTTTAGGTCAATTTTATGCATTCTGGCGTTCGTAGATACAAGAAAACTGTTAAAATTCTTCAGAAACGTCACTTTTGAAGTGTTTTCTTGTACTTTTAAGCCACTCAGATACCCTACGGGCTCGGAAAGTGCAACGAAACCATCAAATTTTAGCTAGAAACTGTAATTTTGTCGATTTTTATTGAATTTGAACTATATTTCAACGTTTTTTTATGGTTCTGAGCCACCAAACACACTTAAAGCATGCAGAATCGACTCAGAATAGGAAAAGGAGACGTTTAGGTCAATTTTATGCATTCTGGCGTTCGTAGATACAAGAAAACTGTTAAAATTCTTCAGAAACGTCACTTTTGAAGTGTTTTCTTGTACTTTTAAGCCACTCAGATTACCCTGCGGGCTCGGAAAGTGCAACGAAACCATCAAATTTTAGCTAGAAACTGTAATTTTGTCGATTTTTATTGAATTTGAACTATATTTCAACGTTTTTTGATGGTTCTGAGCCACCAAACACACTTAAAGCATGCAGAATCGACTCAGAATAGGAAAAGGAGACGTTTAGGTCAATTTTATGCATTCTGGCGTTTGTAGATACAAGAAAACTGTTAAAATTCTTCAGAAACGTCACTTTTGAAGTGTTTTCTTGTACTTTTAAGCGACTCAGATACCCGACGGGCTCGGAAAGTGCAACGAAACCATCAAATTTTAGCTAGAAACTGTATTTTTGTCGATTTTTATTGAATTTGAACTATATTTCAACGTTTTTTTATGGTTCTGAGCCACCAAACACACTTAAAGCATGCAGAATCGACTCAGAATAGGAAAAGGAGACGTTTAGGTCAATTTTATGCATTCTGGCGTTCGTAGATACAAGAAAACTGTTAAAATTCTTCAGAAACGTCACTTTTGAAGTGTTTTCTTGTACTTTTAAGCCACTCAGATTACCCTGCGGGCTCGGAAAGTGCAACGAAACCATCAAATTTTAGCTAGAAACTGTAATTTTGTCGATTTTTATTGAATTTGAACTATATTTCAACGTTTTTTGATGGTTCTGAGCCACCAAACACACTTAAAGCATGCAGAATCGACTCAGAATAGGAAAAGGAAACGTTTAGGTCAATTTTATGCATTCTGGCGTTCGTAGATACAAGAAAACTGTTAAAATTCTTCAGAAACGTCACTTTTGAAGTGTTTTCTTGTACTTTTAAGCCACTCAGATACCCAACGGGCTCGGAAAGTGCAACGAAACCATCAAATTTTAGCTAGAAACTGTGTTTTTGTCGATTTTTATTGAATTTGAACTATATTTCAACGTTTTTTGATGGTTCTGAGCCACCAAACACACTTAAAGCATGCAGAATCGACTCAGAATAGGAAAAGGAGACGTTTAGGTCAATTTTATGCATTCTGGCGTTCGTAGATACAAGAAAACTGTTAAAATTCTTCAGAAACGTCACTTTTGAAGTGTTTTCTTGTACTTTTAAGCCACTCAGATACCCTACGGGCTCGGAAAGTGCAACGAAACCATCAAATTTTAGCTAGAAACTGTATTTTTGTCGATTTTTATTGAATTTGAACTATATTTCAACGTTTTTTGATGGTTCTGAGCCACCAAACACACTTAAAGCATGCAGAATCGACTCAGAATAGGAAAAGGAGACGTTTAGGTCAATTTTATGCATTCTGGCGTTCGTAGATACAAGAAAACTGTTAAAATTGTTCAGAAACGTCACTTTTGAAGTGTTTTCTTGTACTTTTAAGCCACTCAGATACCCTACGGGCTCGGAAAGTGCAACGAAACCATCAAATTTTAGCTAGAAACTGTATTTTTGTCGATTTTTATTGAATTTGAACTATATTTCAACGTTTTTTGATGGTTCAGAGCCAACAAACACACTTAAAGCATGCAGAATCGACTCAGAATAGGAAAAGGAGACGTTTAGGTCAATTTTATGCATCCTGGCGTTCGTAGATACAAGAAAACTGTTAAAATTCTTCAGAAACGTCACTTTTGAAGTGTTTTCTTGTACTTTTAAGCCACTCAGATACCCTACGGGCTCGGAAAGTGCAACGAAACCATCAAAATTTAGCTAGAAACTGTATTTTTGTCGATTTTTATTGAATTTGAACTATATTTCAACGTTTTTTGATGGTTCTGAGCCACCAAACACACTTAAAGCATGCAGAATCGACTCAGAATAGGAAAAGGAGACGTTTAGGTCAATTTTATGCATTCTGGCGTTCGTAGATACAAGAAAACTGTTAAAATTCTTCAGAAACGTCACTTTTGAAGTGTTTTCTTGTACTTTTAAGCGACTCAGATACCCTACGGGCTCGGAAAGTGCAACGAAACCATCAAATTTTAGCTAGAAACTGTATTTTTGTCGATTTTTATTGAATTTGAACTATATTTCAACGTTTTTTTATGGTTCTGAGCCACCAAACACACTTAAAGCATGCAGAATCGACTCAGAATAGGAAAAGGAGACGTTTAGGTCAATTTTATGCATTCTGGCGTTCGTAGATACAAGAAAACTGTTAAAATTCTTCAGAAACGTCACTTTTGAAGTGTTTTCTTGTACTTTTAAGCCACTCAGATTACCCTGCGGGCTCGGAAAGTGCAACGAAACCATCAAATTTTAGCTAGAAACTGTATTTTTGTCGATTTTTATTGAATTTGAACTATATTTCAACGTTTTTTGATGGTTCTGAGCCACCAAACACACTTAAAGCATGCAGAATCGACTCAGAATAGGAAAAGGAGACGTTTAGGTCAATTTTATGCATTCTGGCGTTCGTAGATACAAGAAAACTGTTAAAATTCTTCAGAAACGTCACTTTTGAAGTGTTTTCTTGTACTTTTAAGCCACTCAGATACCCTACGGGCTCGGAAAGTGCAACGAAACCATCAAATTTTAGCTAGAAACTGTATTTTTGTCGATTTTTATTGAATTTGAACTATATTTCAACGTTTTTTGATGGTTCTGAGCCACCAAACACACTTAAAGCATGCAGAATCGACTCAGAATAGAAAAAGGAGACGTTTATGTCAATTTTATGCATTCTGGCGTTCGTAGATACAAGAAAACTGTTAAAATTCTTCAGAAACGTCACTTTTGAAGTGTTTTCTTGTACTTTTAAGCCACTCAGATACCCTACGGGCTCGGAAAGTGCAACGAAACCATCAAATTTTAGCTAGAAACTGTATTTTTGTCGATTTTTATTGAATTTGAACTATATTTCAACGTTTTTTGATGGTTCTGAGCCACCAAACACACTTAAAGCATGCAGAATCGACTCAGAATAGGAAAAGGAGACGTTTAGGTCAATTTTATGCATTCTGGCGTTCGTAGATACAAGAAAACTGTTAAAATTCTTCAGAAACGTCACTTTTGAAGTGTTTTCTTGTACTTTTAAGCCACTCAGATACCCTACGGGATCGGAAAGTGCAACGAAACCATCAAATTTTAGCTAGAAACTGTATTTTTGTCGATTTTTATTGAATTTGAACTATATTTCAACGTTTTTTGATGGTTCTGAGCCACCAAACACACTTAAAGCATGCAGAATCGACTCAGAATAGGAAAAGGAGACGTTTAGGTCAATTTTATGCATTCTGGCGTTCGTAGATACAAGAAAACTGTTAAAATTCTTCAGAAACGTCACTTTTGAAGTGTTTTCTTGTACTTTTAAGCCACTCAGATACCCTACGGGCTCGGAAAGTGCAACGAAACCATCAAATTTTAGCTAGAAACTGTATTTTTGTCGATTTTTATTGAATTTGAAGTATATTTCAACGTTTTTTGATGGTTCTGAGCCACCAAACACACTTAAAGCATGCAGAATCGACTCAGAATAGGAAAAGGAGACGTTTAGGTCAATTTTATGCATTCTGGCGTTCGTAGATACAAGAAAACTGTTAAAATTCTTCAGAAACGTCACTTTTGAAGTGTTTTCTTGTACTTTTAAGCCACTCAGATACCCTACGGGCTCGGAAAGTGCAACGAAACCATCAAATTTTAGCTAGAAGCTGTATTTTTGTCGATTTTTATTGAATTTGAACTATATTTCAACGTTTTTTGATGGTTCTGAGCCACCAAACACACTTAAAGCATGCAGAATCGACTCAGAATAGGAAAAGGAGACGTTTAGGTCAATTTTATGCATTCTGGCGTTCGTAGATACAAGAAAACTGTTAAAATTCTTCAGAAACGTCACTTTTGAAGTGTTTTCTTGTACTTTTAAGCCACTCAGATACCCTACGGGCTCGGAAAGTGCAACGAAACCATCAAATTTTAGCTAGAAACTGTATTTTTGTCGATTTTTATTGAATTTGAACTATATTTCAACGTTTTTTGATGGTTCTGAGCCACCAAACACACTTAAAGCATGCAGAATCGACTCAGAATAGGAAAAGGAGACGTTTAGGTCAATTTTATGCATTCTGGCGTTCGTAGATACAAGAAAACTGTTAAAATTCTTCAGAAACGTCACTTTTGAAGTGTTTTTTTGTACTTTTAAGCCACTCAGATACCCTACGGGCTCGGAAAGTGCAACGAAACCATCAAATTTTAGCTAGAAACTGTATTTTTGTCGATTTTTATTGAATTTCAACTATATTTCAACGTTTTTTGATGGTTCTGAGCCACCAAACACACCTAAAGCATGCAGAATCGACTCAGAATAGGAAAAGGAGACGTTTAGGTCAATTTTAAGCATTCTGGCGTTCGTAGATACAAGAAAACTGTTAAAATTCTTCAGAAACGTCACTTTTGAAGTGTTTTCTTGTACTTTTGAGCCACTCAGATACCCTACGGGCTCGGAAAGTGCAACGAAACCATCAAATTTTAGCTTGAAACTGTATTTTTGTCGATTTTTATTGAATTTGAACTATATTTCAACGTTTTTTGATGGTTCTGAGCCACCAAACACACTTAAAGCATGCAGAATCGACTCAGAATAGGAAAAGGAGACGTTTAGGTCAATTTTATGCATTCTGGCGTTCGTAGATACAAGAAAACTGTTAAAATTCTTCAGAAACGTCACTTTTGAAGTGTTTTCTTGTACTTTTAAGCCACTCAGATACCCTACGGGCTCGGAAAGTGCAACGAAACCATCAAATTTTAGCTAGAAACTGTATTTTTGTCGATTTTTATTGAATTTGAACTATATTTCAACGTTTTTTGATGGTTCTGAGCCACCAAACACACTTAAAGCATGCAGAATCGACTCAGAATAGGAAAAGGAGACGTTTAGGTCAATTTTATGCATTCTGGCGTTCGTAGATACAAGAAAACTGTTAAAATTCTTCAGAAACGTCACTTTTGAAGTGTTTTCTTGTACTTTTAAGCCACTCAGATACCCAACGGGCTCGGAAAGTGCAACGAAACCATCAAATTTTAGCTAGAAACTGTATTTTTGTCGATTTTTATTGAATTTGAACTATATTTCAACGTTTTTTGATGGTTCTGAGCCACCAAACACACTTAAAGCATGCAGAATCGACTCAGAATAGGAAAAGGAGATGTTTAGGTCAATTTTATGCATTCTGGCGTTCGTAGATACAAGAAAACTGTTAAAATTCTTCAGAAACGTCACTTTTGAAGTGTTTTCTTGTACTTTTAAGCCACTCAGATACCCAACGGGCTCGGAAAGTGCAACGAAACCATCAAATTTTAGCTAGAAACTGTATTTTTGTCGATTTTTATTGAATTTGAACTATATTTCAACGTTTTTTGATGGTTCTGAGCCACCAAACACACTTAAAGCATGCAGAATCGACTCATAATAGGAAAAGGAGACGTTTAGGTCAATTTTATGCATTCTGGCGTTCGTAGATACAAGAAAACTGTTAAAATTCTTCAGAAACGTCACTTTTGAAGTGTTTTCTTGTACTTTTAAGCCACTCAGATACCCTACGGGCTCGGAAAGTGCAACGAAACCATCAAATTTTAGCTAGAAACTGTATTTTTGTCGATTTTTATTGAATTTGAACTATATTTCAACGTTTTTTGATGGTTCTGAGCCACCAAACACACTTAAAGCATGCAGAATCGACTCAGAATAGGAAAAGGAGACGTTTAGGTCAATTTTATGCATTCTGGCGTTCGTAGATACAAGAAAACTGTTAAAATTCTTCAGAAACGTCACTTTTGAAGTGTTTTCTTGTACTTTTAAGCCACTCAGATACCCTACGGGCTCGGAAAGTGCAACGAAACCATCAAATTTTAGCTAGAAACTGTATTTTTGTCGATTTATATTGAATTTGAACTATATTTCAACGTTTTTTGATGGTTCTGAGCCACCAAACACACTTAAAGCATGCAGAATCGACTCAGAATAGGAAAAGGAGACGTTTAGGTCAATTTTATGCATTCTGGCGTTCGTAGATACAAGAAAACTGTTAAAATTCTTCAGAAACGTCACTTTTGAAGGGTTTTCTTGTACTTTTAAGCCACTCAGATACACAACGGGCTCGGAAAGTGCAACGAAACCATCAAATTTTAGCTAGAAACTGTATTTTTGTCGATTTTTATTGAATTTGAACTATATTTCAACGTTTTTTGATGGTTCTGAGCCACCAAACACACTTAAAGCATGCAGAATCGACTCAGAATAGGAAAAGGAGACGTTTAGGTCAATTTTATGCATTCTGGCGTTCGTAGATACAAGAAAACTGTTAAAATTCTTCAGAAACGTCACTTTTGAAGTGTTTTCTTGTACTTTTAAGCCACTCAGATACACAACGGGCTCGGAAAGTGCAACGAAACCATCAAATTTTAGCTAGAAACTGTATTTTTGTCGATTTTTATTGAATTTGAACTATATTTCAACGTTTTTTGATGGTTCTGAGCCACCAAACACACTTAAAGCATGCAGAATCGACTCAGAATACTAAAAGGAGACGTTTAGGTCAATTTTATGCATTCTGGCGTTCGTAGATACAAGAAAACTGTTAAAATTCTTCAGAAACGTCACTTTTGAAGTGTTTTCTTGTACTTTTAAGCCACTCAGATACCCAACGGGCTCGGAAAGTGCAACGAAACCATCAAATTTTAGCTAGAAACTGTATTTTTGTCGATTTTTATTGAATTTGAACTATATTTCAACGTTTTTTGATGGTTCTGAGCCACCAAACACACTTAAAGCATGCAGAATCGACTCAGAATAGGAAAAGGAGACGTTTAGGTCAATTTTATGCATTCTGGCGTTCGTAGATACAAGAAAACTGTTAAAATTCTTCAGAAAAGTCACTTTTGAAGTGTTTTCTTGTACTTTTAAGCCACTCAGATACCCTACGGGCTCGGAAAGTGCAACGAAACCATCAAATTTTAGCTAGAAACTGTATTTTTGTCGATTTTTATTGAATTTGAACTATATTTCAACGTTTTTTGATGGTTCTGAGCCACCAAACACACTTAAAGCATGCAGAATCGACTCAGAATAGGAAAAGGAGACGTTTAGGTCAATTTTATGCATTCTGGCGTTCGTAGATACAAGAAAACTGTTAAAATTCTTCAGAAACGTCACTTTTGAAGTGTTTTCTTGTACTTTTAAGCCACTCAGATACCCTACGGGCTCGGAAAGTGCAACGAAACCATCAAATTTTAGCTAGAAACTGTATTTTTGTCGATTTTTATTGAATTTGAACTATATTTCAACGTTTTTTGATGGTTCTGAGCCACCAAACACACTTAAAGCATGCAGAATCGACTCAGAATAGGAAAAGGAGACGTTTAGGTCAATTTTATGCATTCTGGCGTTCGTAGATACAAGAAAACTGTTAAAATTCTTCAGAAACGTCACTTTTGAAGTGTTTTCTTGTACTTTTAAGCCACTCAGATACCCTACGGGCTCGGAAAGTGCAACGAAACCATCAAATTTTAGCTAGAAACTGTATTTTTATCGATTTTTTTTGAATTTGAACTATATTTCAACGTTTTTTGATGGTTCTGAGCCACCAAACACACTAAAAGCATGCAGAATCGACTCAGAATAGGAAAAGGAGACGTTTAGGTCAATTTTATGCATTCTGGCGTTCGTAGATACAAGAAAACTGTTAAAATTCTTCAGAAACGTCACTTTTGAAGTGTTTTCTTGTACTTTTAAGCCACTCAGATACCCTACGGGCTCGGAAAGTGCAAAGAAACCATCAAATTTTAGCTAGAAACTGTATTTTTGTCGATTTTTATTGAATTTGAACTATATTTCAACGTTTTTTGATGGTTCTGAGCCACCAAACACACTTAAAGCATGCAGAATCGACTCAGAATTGGAAAAGGAGACGTTTAGGTCAATTTTATGCATTCTGGCGTTCGTAGATGCAAGAAAACTGTTAAAATTCTTCAGAAACGTCACTTTTGAAGTGTTTTCTTGTACTTTTAAGCCACTCAGATACCCTACGGGCTCGGAAAGTGCAACGAAACCATCAAATTTTAGCTAGAAACTGTATTTTTGTCAATTTTTATTGAATTTGAACTATATTTCAACGTTTTTTGATGGTTCTGAGCCACCAAACACACTTAAAGCATGCAGAATCGACTCAGAATAGGAAGAGGAGAGGTTTAGGTCAATTTTATGCATTCTGGCGTTCGTAGATACAAGAAAACTGTTAAAATTCTTCAGAAACGTCACTTTTGAAGTGTTTCTTGTACTTTTAAGCGACTCAGATACCCTACGGGCTCGGAAAGTGCAACGAAACCATCAAATTTTAGCTAGAAACTGTATTTTTGTCGATTTCTATTGAATTTGAACTATATTTCAACGTTTTTTTATGGTTCTGAGCCACCAAACACACTTAAAGCATGCAGAATCGACTCAGAATAGGAAAAGGAGACGTTTAGGTCAATTTTATGCATTCTGGCGTTCGTAGATACAAGAAAACTGTTAAAATTCTTCAGAAACGTCACTTTTGAAGTGTTTTCTTGTACTTTTAAGCCACTCAGATACCCTACGGGCTCGGAAAGTGCAACGAAACCATCAAATTTTAGCTAGAAACTGTATTTTTGTCGATTTTTATTGAATTTGAACTATATTTCAACGTTTTTTGATGGTTCTGAGCCACCAAACACACTTAAAGCATGCAGAATCGACTCAGAATAGGAAAAGGAGACGTTTAGGTCAATTTTATGCATTCTGGCGTTCGTAGATACAAGAAAACTGTTAAAATTCTTCAGAAACGTCACTTTTGAAGTGTTTTCTTGTACTTTTAAGCCACTCAGATACCCTACGGGCTCGGAAAGTGCAACGAAACCATCAAATTTTAGCTAGAAACTGTATTTTTGTCGATTTTTATTGAATTTGAACTATATTTCAACGTTTTTTGATGGTTCTGAGCCACCAAACACACTTAAAGCATGCAGAATCGACTCAGAATAGGAAAAGGAGACGTTTAGGTCAATTTTATGCATTCTGGCGTTCGTAGATACAAGAAAACGGTTAAAATTCTTCAGAAACGTCACTTTTGAAGTGTTTTCTTGTACTTTTAAGCCACTCAGATACCCTACGGGCTCGGAAAGTGCAACGAAACCATCAAATTTTAGCTAGAAACTGTATTTTTGTCGATTTTTATTGAATTTGAACTATATTTCAACGTTTTTTGATGGTTCTGAGCCACCAAACACACTTAAAGCATGCAGAATCGACTCAGAATAGGAAAAGGAGACGTTTAGGTCAATTTTATGCATTCTGGCGTTCGTAGATACAAGAAAACTGTTAAAATTCTTCAGAAACGTCACTTTTGAAGTGTTTTCTTGTACTTTTAAGCCACTCAGATACCCTACGGGCTCGGAAAGTGCAACGAAACCATCAAATTTTAGCTAGAAACTGTATTTTTGTCGATTTTTATTGAATTTGAACTATATTTCAACGTTTTTTGATGGTTCTGAGCCACCAAACACACTTAAAGCATGCAGAATCGACTCAGAATAGGAAAAGGAGACGTTTAGGTCAATTTTATGCATTCTGGCGTTCGTAGATACAAGAAAACTGTTAAAATTCTTCAGAAACGTCACTTTTGAAGTGTTTTCTTGTACTTTTAAGCCACTCAGATACCCTACGGGCTCGGAAAATGCAACGAAACCATCAAATTTTAGCTAGAAACTGTATTTTTGTCGATTTTTATTGAATTTGAACTATATTTCAACGTTTTTTGATGGTTCTGAGCCACCAAACACACTTAAAGCATGCAGAATCGACTCAGAATAGGAAAAGGGGACGTTTAGGTCAATTTTATGCATTCTGGCGTTCGTAGATACAAGAAAACTGTTAAAATTCTTCAGAAACGTCACTTTTGAAGTGTTTTCTTGTACTTTTAAGCCACTCAGATACCCTACGGGCTCGGAAAGTGCAACGAAACCATCAAATTTTAGCTAGAAACTGTATTTTTGTCGATTTTTATTGAATTTGAACTATATTTCAACGTTTTTTGATGGTTCTGAGCCACCAAACACACTTAAAGCATGCAGAATCGACTCAGAATAGGAAAAGGAGACGTTTAGGTCAATTTTATTCATTCTGGCGTTCGTAGATACAAGAAAACTGTTAAAATTCTTCAGAAACGTCACTTTTGAAGTGTTTTCTTGTACTTTTAAGCCACTCAGATACCCTACGGGCTCGGAAAGTGCAACGAAACCATCAAATTTTAGCTAGAAACTGTATTTTTGTCGATTTTTATTGAATTTGAAATATATTTGAACGTTTTTTGATGGTTCTGAGCCACCAAACACACTTAAAGCATGCAGAATCGACTCAGAATAGGAAAAGGAGACGTTTAGGTCAATTTTATGCATTCTGGCGTTCGTAGATACTAGAAAACTGTTAAAATTCTTCAGAAACGTCACTTTTGAAGTGTTTTCTTGTACTTTTAAGCCACTCAGATACCCTACGGTCTCGGAAAGTGCAACGAAACCATCAAATTTTAGTTAGAAACTGTATTTTTGTCGATTTTTATTGAATTTGAACTATATTTCAACGTTTTTTGATGGTTCTGAGCCGCCAAACACACTTAAAGCATGCAGAATCGACTCAGAATAGGAAAAGGAGACGTTTAGGTCAATGTTATGCATTCTGGCGTTCGTAGATACAAGAAAACTGTTAAAATTCTTCAGAAACGTCACTTTTGAAGTGTTTTCTTGTACTTTTAAGCCACTCAGATACAATACGGGCTCGGAAAGTGCAACGAAACCATCAAATTTTAGCTAGAAACTGTATTTTTGTCGATTTTAATTGAATTTGAACTATATTTCAACGTTTTTTGATGGTTCTGAGCCACCAAACACACTTAAAGCATGCAGAATCGACTCAGAATAGGAAAAGGAGACGTTTAGGTCAATTTTATGCATTCTGGCGTTCGTAGATACAAGAAAACTGTTAAAATTCTTCAGAAACGTCACTTTTGAAGTGTTTTCTTGTACTTTTAAGCCACTCAGAAACCCTATGGGCTCGGAAAGTGCAACGAAACCATCAAATTTTAGCTAGAAACTGTATTTTTGTCGATTTTTATTGAATTTGAACTATATTTCAACGTTTTTTTATGGTTCTGAGCCACCAAACACACTTAAAGCATGCAGAATCGACTCAGAATAGGAAAAGGAGACGTTTAGGTCAATTTTATGCATTCTGGCGTTCGTAGATACAAGAAAACTGTTAAAATTCTTCAGAAACGTCACTTTTGAAGTGTTTTCTTGTACTTTTAAGCCACTCAGATACCCAACGGGCTCGGAAAGTGCAACGAAACCATCAAATTTTAGCTAGAAACTGTATTTTTGTCGATTTTTATTAAATTTGAACTATATTTCAACGTTTTTTGATGGTTCTGAGCCACCAAACACACTTAAAGCATGCAGAATCGACTCAGAATAGGAAAAGGAGACGTTTAGGTCAATTTTATGCATTCTGGCGTTCGTAGATACAAGAAAACTGTTAAAATTCTTCAGAAACGTCACTTTTGAAGTGTTTTCTTGTACTTTTAAGCCACTCAGATACCCTACGGGCTCGGAAAGTGCAACGAAACCATCAAATTTTAGCTAGAAACTGTATTTTTGTCGATTTTTAGTGAATTTGAACTATATTTCAACGTTTTTTGATGGTTCTGAGCCACCAAACACACTTAAAGCATGCAGAATCGACTCAGAATAGGAAAAGGAGACGTTTAGGTCAATTTTATGCATTCTGGCGTTCGTAGATACAAGAAAACTGTTAAAATTCTTCAGAAACGTCACTTTTGAAGTGTTTTCTTGTACTTTTAAGCCACTCAGATACCCTACGGGCTCGGAAAGTGCAACGAAACCATCAAATTTTAGCTAGAAACTGTATTTTTGTCGATTTTTATTGAATTTGAACTATATTTCAACGTTTTTTGATGGTTCTGAGCCACCAAACACACTTAAAGCATGCAGAATCGACTCAGAATAGGAAAAGGAGACGTTTAGGTCAATTTTATGCATTCTGGCGTTCGTAGATACAAGAAAACTGTTAAAATTCTTCAGAAACGTCACTTTTGAAGTGTTTTCTTGTACTTTTGAGCCACTCAGATACCCTACGGGCTCGGAAAGTGCAACGAAACCATCAAATTTTAGCTAGAAACTGTATTTTTGTCGATTTTTATTGAATTTGAACTATATTTTAACGTTTTTTGATGGTTCTGAGCCACCAAACACACTTAAAGCATGCAGAATCGACTCAGAATAGGAAAAGGAGACGTTTAGGTCAATTTTATGCATTCTGGCGTTCGTAGATACAAGAAAACTGTTAAAATTCTTCAGAAACGTCACTTTTGAAGTGTTTTCTTGTACTTTTAAGCCACTCAGATACCCTACGGGCTCGGAAAGTGCAACGAAACCATCAAATTTTAGCTAGAAACTGTATTTTTGTAACGATTTTTATTGAATTTGAACTATATTTCAACGTTTTTTGATGGTTCTGAGCCACCAAACACACTTAAAGCATGCAGAATCGACTCAGAATAGGAAAAGGAGACGTTTAGGTCAATTTTATGCATTCTGGCGTTCGTAGATACAAGAAAACTGTTAAAATTCTTCAGAAACGTCACTTTTGAAGTGTTTTCTTGTACTTTTAAGCCACTCAGATACCCTACGGGCTCGGAAAGTGCAACGAAACCATCAAATTTTAGCTAGAAACTGTATTTTTGTCGATTTTTATTGAATTTGAACTATATTTCAACGTTTTTTGATGGTTCAGAGCCACCAAACACACTTAAAGCATGCAGAATCGACTCAGAATAGGAAAAGGAGACGTTTAGGTCAATTTTATGCATTCTGGCGTTCGTAGATACAAGAAAACTGTTAAAATTCTTCAGAAACGTCACTTTTGAAGTGTTTTCTTGTACTTTTAAGCCACTCAGATACCCTACGGGCTCGGAAAGTGCAACGAAACCATCAAATTTTAGCTAGAAACTGTATTTTTGTCGATTTTTATTGAATTTGAACTATATTTCAACGTTTTTTGATGGTTCTGAGCCACCAAACACACTTAAAGCATGCAGAATCGACTCAGAATAGGAAAAGGAGACGTTTATTTCAATTTTATGCATTCTGGCGTTCGTAGATACAAGAAAACTGTTAAAATTCTTCAGAAACGTCACTTTTGAAGTGTTTTCTTGTACTTTTAAGCCACTCAGATACCCTACGGGCTCGGAAAGTGCAACGAAACCATCAAATTTTAGCTAGAAACTGTATTTTTGTCAATTTTTATTGAATTTGAACTATATTTCAACGTTTTTTGATGGTTCTGAGCCACCAAACACACTTAAAGCATGCAGAATCGACTCAGAATAGGAAAAGGAGACGTTTAGGTCAATTTTATGCATTCTGGCGTTCGTAGATACAAGAAAACTGTTAAAATTCTTCAGAAACGTCACTTTTGAAGTGTTTTCTTGTACTTTTAAGCCACTCAGATACCCTACGGGCTCGGAAAGTGCAACGAAACCATCAAATTTTAGCTAGAAACTGTATTTTTGTCGATTTTTATTGAATTTGAACTATATTTCAACGTTTTTTGATGGTTCTGAGCCACCAAACACACTTAAAGCATGCAGAATCGACTCAGAATAGGAAAAGGAGACGTTTAGGTCAATTTTATGCATTCTGGCGTTCGTAGATACAAGAAAACTGTTAAAATTCTTCAGAAACGTCACTTTTAAAGTGTTTTCTTGTACTTTTAAGCCACTCAGATACCCAACGGGCTCGGAAAGTGCAACGAAACCATCAAATTTTAGCTAGAAACTGTATTTTTGTCGATTTTTATTGAATTTGAACTATATTTCAACGTTTTTTGATGGTTCTGAGCCACCAAACACACTTAAAGCATGCAGAATCGACTCAGAATAGGAAAAGGAGACGTTTAGGTCAATTTTATGCATTCTGGCGTTCGTAGATACAAGAAAACTGTTAAAATTCTTCAGAAACGTCACTTTTGAAGTGTTTTCTTGTACTTTTAAGCCACTCAGATACCCTACGGGCTCGGAAAGTGCAACGAAACCATCAAATTTTAGCTAGAAACTGTATTTTTCTCGATTTTTATTGAATTTGAACTATATTTCAACGTTTTTTGATGGTTCTGAGCCACCAAACACACTTAAAGCATGCAGAATCGACTCAGAATAGGAAAAGGAGACGTTTAGATCAATTTTATGCATTCTGGCGTTCGTAGATACAAGAAAACTGTTAAAATTCTTCAGAAACGTCACTTTTGAAGTTTTTTCTTGTACTTTTAATAATAATACTTAATAATTTTAAGCCACTCAGATACCCTACGGGCTCGGAAAGTGCAACGAAACCATCAAATTTTAGCTAGAAACTGTATTTT
The DNA here is from genome assembly GCF_036711695.1 of Zophobas morio. Lineage (NCBI taxonomy): Eukaryota > Metazoa > Arthropoda > Insecta > Coleoptera > Tenebrionidae > Zophobas > Zophobas morio. Next base: position 21,407 of record NW_026972557.1, read on the forward strand.
TGTCGATTTTTATTGAATTTGAACTATATTTCAACGTTTTTTGATGGTTCTGAGCCACCAAACACACTTAAAGCATGCAGAATCGACTCAGAATAGGAAAAGGAGACATTTAGGTCAATTTTATGCATTCTGGCGTTCGTAGATACAAGAAAACTGTTAAAATTCTTCAGAAACGTCACTTTTGAAGTGTTTTCTTGTACTTTTAAGCCACTCAGATACCCTACGGGCTCGGAAAGTGCAACGAAACCATCAAATTTTAGCTAGAAACTGTATTTTTGTCGATTTTTATTGAATTTGAACTATATTTCAACGTTTTTTGATGGTTCTGAGCCACCAAACACACTTAAAGCATGCAGAATCGACTCAGAATAGGAAAAGGAGACGTTTAGGTCAATTTAATGCATTCTGGCGTTCGTAGATACAAGAAAACTGTTAAAATTCTTCAGAAACGTCACTTTTGAAGTGTTTTCTTGTACTTTTAAGCCACTCAGATACCCTACGGGCTCGGAAAGTGCAACGAAACCATCAAATTTTAGCTAGAAACTGTATTTTTGTCGATTTTTATTGAATTTGAACTATATTTCAACGTTTTTTGATGGTTCTGAGCCACCAAACACACTTAAAGCATGCAGAATCGACTCAGAATAGGAAAAGGAGACGTTTAGGTCAATTTTATGCATTCTGGCGTTCGTAGATACAAGAAAACTGTTAAAATTCTTCAGAAACGTCACTTTTGAAGTGTTTTCTTGTACTTTTAAGCCACTCAGATACCCTACGGGCTCGGAAAGTGCAACGAAACCATCAAATTTTAGCTAGAAACTGTATTTTTGTCGATTTTTATTGAATTTGAACTATATTTCAACGTTTTTATTATTATTATTATTATTATTATTATTATTATTATTATTAAATTTTTAGAGCAGAGATTGCCATCTATTATGCTCCCACAAAAATAAATTTTCAAAATTTTATAAAATATCTTAAGACAGAAATTCCTCAATATATAAGTCCAACTTGTTTTTAAATACCTCTTTGCTTGCCGTGTCTACGATTTCTTCTGGTAATCTATTCCAATCTTCGCAAACTCTATTTGAGAAAAAGTATTCACGACAGGATATCCTAAACTTATCTTTATTTAATTTTAACTTATGCCCTCGTAGTTGCTTATTTTTATTAAATTTGAAAAGTTTCTCACAGATGTTTGTGTTGTCGTGAATCAGTTTGTGACTCCATATTAAATCATTTCGCCTTCTTCTGAATTCCAATTTCTGAAAATTTAAACGATCCAGTCTGTTTCTGTACGATAACCTTTTAAAACCTGTCACCTTTTTCGTCAAGCGTCTCTGAACTTTTTCCAAGTTATCTTTATCGCGAATAAGCCATGGTGACCAGATGACACTTGCAAATTCTAAAATTGGGAGAACGTATGTCTTATAGAGCTTTGAAAATATTTGAGAACTCGGACGACTAAATGCTTTAAACAGAATATAACTCAATGAATTGGCACGCTTAACAATAGATGCGACTTGAACAGACCAGCTTAAATCTTTAGTTATTATGACACCAAGGTCTTTTTGACAATCTTTAGAAGAGATACACTGATTTCCAATGTAATATGGGAAGTTGGGATTTTTGCGGCCAAGGCGCAAAATATTACACTTATCTCTATTTATAGGTATAAGCCAATCATCACACCAATCATTTATTATATTCAGATCTTTTTGAACCTTACTGTGCTCTACAAATGATCTGCCAAATATTTTGCAATCATCAGCGTAAAAGACATGTTCAGACTTTATTAAGAAACTTAGATCAGATATATATAAAGAAAACAAGATTGGTCCAAGTACAGATCCTTGTGGAACCCCTGACATAACAGAACGCACTGTAGACCTCGAATTACCGACTTTCACAAAGAAAGTTCTATTTGATAGGAAAGCTGCAATCCAGTTTAATAGTTTTCCTCGGATACCTAAATGATCAAGCTTACTCAAGAGACGTCTATGAGGAACTCGATCGAATGCTTTTTCGAAATCAAGATAAACCACATCTACAGGATCAGACCTATCAATATGTGACGTCCATGTATTCAAGCAACTTAAAAGGCATGTGATTACTGATCTATTCGGTAAGAACCCATGTTGGGTCTGTGGCAAAGTACCAGAACTGAGAGAACTAGAAAGTAATTGCTTACAAATTATTTTCTCCATAAGTTTGCAACACGTAGAAGTTAGGCTAATAGGTCTATAGTTGGAAGCAAGAGTTTTATCGCCTTTCTTAAATATGGGTATTACCGATGCAATTAACCAATCACTTGGTAAACAAGAACTATTAAAAGAAATTTGCATAACATGTAAGAGAGGTTTCAATATCTCATTGGCGCAATTTTTGAGAATAAACATGGAAATATTGTCCGGACCGGGAGAGCTGTTTGAGTTAGCAGATAAAATTTCATCTAGAAGCGCATTTTCAGTAAAATTAATTTGCGCTAGCGATTTAGCACATCGAGGTGTTTTAACCAACGGTATGTTGTTGTTGGGTTCATTAACATATATGCTGTGGAAAAATTTCAACAAAGTTTCAGCCGACTCAAGATTGTTTTCGCTTAGTATGCCGTCTTCGTTTCTTACGACTGGAGATGATACTGTAGAAGATACTTTTTGACGGACATATCTATAGACAGCTTTTGGTCCAGACTCTAATAATTTGTTTTCATACTTAGTTTTTGCCATTTTAGTATCAGATATTAACTTATTCGAAAATGTTCTATGCAATTTGAAATCTTTAAGAGACCCTGACTTTTTGAAATTATTCCACAGTTTCCGTTTCTGCTTAGATCGCTGGATTAATGTAGAAGTAATCCAAGGTTTCCGACAATTAATTTTCAGATTGACCATAAATGTATTACGTTTAACTGCGTTAGTTATCAACGAGTGAAACTTACACCAAGATGAACATGGATTATTGTCATCCAGAACGTCAGACCAATCTAATGTTGCAAAGTAGTGTTTTAGATTAGCAAGATTTATTCTACTAATGGATTTTCGTATATGTTTAGGTTTATTCTGGTGTAATACTTGTACCTGAAATTCAACTGTCGCATGATCTGACTTTCCAATGGGGGCGGAAATTGTAAGATTGGAAATTAATTGCTTGTCGTTGGTCAAGACTAAATCTAATGTAGATGGCGTGCACCCAATACGAAACCTTGTGGGACCTGACACAAGTTGAGTGAGATTAGAATTTAAAAGAAAATCCACGAATAAGGAGGTACCGTTTTTAGTATCGATTGGTTTATTCAAGGGCCAATGAATATCAGGAAAATTAAAATCGCCCGCTATTACCAAATTGGAGGTGTCTTCATTTAATGTGGAAAGTGCACTTACTAAGTATGTATCATCTAAGTACGAGGTTTTAGGTGGACGATAGACACAACCCAAGATAATTGAAATCTGAGAACTATATACTTTCAAAAAGATTGTTTCAATATTTGGTACATTTATATCTAATTCGCTGATTTTAAACATTGTAAAGTACAATTTCGAGAGTAATATACACACTCCACCTCCTCTACCGTTTCTATCTGATCTATATAAAATATAATCTGATAATCCAAGGACTGATTCCGGTATCTCTGATTTTAACCATGTTTCAGAGAGCATAATACATGCAGGCTTATTTGAAGCTAGGTAGATTTCAAAACAATGTAGTTTAGCTGTCAGGGACGCGATATTGGTGTACATTATGGGAATGTTGATTACATTAACAGGAAGAGAATCAGCTAAACAATTATATAATTGCTATTGTCTAGAAAACAGGTCAGTTTTAAATTTTTCGACAGCTCTTAAATAGCAGGGACATTGCACATCCCAAGCAGCATGGTTTGTATCCTCAATACATTTTTCATTTTCATTATATTGAACACAGTTGACGCATGAGAGTTTGTCAGTCTTACAATCAGAAATGTTATGGTTTAAACCATCAGATTTACCGCATTTAGGACAAGATTTCTTATTCTTACAATTTTTTGACGTGTGGTTGAACCCATTACAATTATAACATCTGAGAATGTCTATGGCGTCAAACGCATAACAGTAATCGTATCCGAAGAACAAACCACCGGATTTCATAATAACATCGTAAGTCTGCCGATCTACTTGAACAACCATTTGTAAAATGTTAGCACGTTTTTTAGTGGGCCATATCTTAATCACTTTGCATTCTGTATTTAAATTAACAGAGTCATTATTACCTCTTACAAATTGTTCCACACATTCAACAATTTCTTCCGATGTATATTGTTCAGACAATCCCACCAGTTTAATCCTAGGTTGAACACCTTTAATTTCAAGGACATCATATTTCTCTGAAAGATTTTCAACAGCAATTTTTTTAAAGCGAGCATTGTCTTCCTTGGACGAGCAACCAACAAGAATACCACCATCTTTAATATTCTTTATTTTGGACAGAGAAAACTGCGATCCTATCGGATTAATTTTTGATTTAATATCGGATTTCGTTACAGAAACAGGTTGATTACTGTCTTTCGGTTTGACAATTATTGCAGGCTGTGTTTTGTTTTTCAATATGTTGGAATAAGACGACCCAGGCTGCTCCTCTTTCACAGGCTCAGATTTTGCTTTTTCTTTAACTAATTGTGAAATTTCAGCTTTCAGATTATCAAACATACTATTAAGTGATTTAGACATTTCGGAATATTTGACATCAAGAAATTTATTCAGACCTGCCTGATCGATTGAAAAACACTTTCTCGTACAGTCTGAACACTTCCAAGATAGTCCAGAGATAACATTTAAATATTTATATAAATCAGACTCAATGTTGATACAATCAGGGTGGAATCTTCTGTCACATATGCCTGAACAATAAACTGAGGGTGCAGTGCTTTCGATGGCTCCCATACAGGAGCCACAGGGCACTAACATTTTTGAAAAGAACGTAAATACCTGATCTTAATATATTAATGCTAGAACCAATTACATCAACACCAGTTAGGTATTTAAGACACAGGAATTAAAAAAAAAAAAAATAAATAATAATAATAAATAAATAATAATAATAACGTAAGCCTCCGTTAAACGATCTCAGTGCGAGGGCTGGAATTAAAAGCCGCGGTAATTCGCCTCCGACAGGCAGCACAGCCGGCCGATAAGAAATTCGTTATCTGGTATGAAAAACTTATCCAAATATTCGATAAAATAACCTTTCAACCAAACAAACGGCAATAACTTTTTAACAACAACTAAGAAGTTGACTAAATTATAACCATAAAAATGGCAAAAATCTAATTAACAAAATAGTACAAGATTCACTACCAAGAGTTAGAAAAAACTCACCATTCAGACGAAAATTGGCAGAGAGATACACACAACTCAGTAGCTCGTCACCTTTTTCTTTAAGTCAATTTAATGCATTCTGGCGTTCGTAGATACAAGAAAACTGTTAAAATTCTTCAGAAACGTCACTTTTGAAGTGTTTTCTTGTACTTTTAAGCCACTCAGATACCCTACGGGCTCGGAAAGTGCAACGAAACCATCAAATTTTAGCTAGAAACTGTATTTTTGTCGATTTTTATTGAATTTGAACTATATTTCAACGTTTTTTGATGGTTCTGAGCCACCAAACACACTTAAAGCATGCAGAATCGACTCAGAATAGGAAAAGGAGACGTTTAGGTCAATTTTATGCATTCTGGCGTTCGTAGATACAAGAAAACTGTTAAAATTCTTCAGAAACGTCACTTTTGAAGTGTTTTCTTGTACTTTTAAGCCACTCAGATACCCTACGGGCTCGGAAAGTGCAACGAAACCATCAAATTTTAGCTAGAAACTGTATTTTTGTCGATTTTTATTGAATTTGAACTATATTTCAACGTTTTTTGATGGTTCTGAGCCACCAAACACACTTAAAGCATGCAGAATCGACTCAGAATAGGAAAAGGAGATGTTTAGGTCAATTTTATGCATTCTGGCGTTCGTAGATACAAGAAAACTGTTAAAATTCTTCAGAAACGTCACTTTTGAAGTGTTTTCTTGTACTTTTAAGCCACTCAGATACCCTACGGGCTCGGAAAGTGCAACGAAATCATCAAATTTTAGCTAGAAACTGTATTTTTGTCGATTTTTATTGAATTTGAACTATATTTCAACGTTTTTTGATGGTTCTGAGCCACCAAACACACTTAAAGCATGCAGAATCGACTCAGAATAGGAAAAGGAGACGTTTAGGTCAATTTAATGCATTCTGGCGTTCGTAGATACAAGAAAACTGTTAAAATTCTTCAGAAACGTCACTTTTGAAGTGTTTTCTTGTACTTTTAAGCCACTCAGATACCCTACGGGCTCGGAAAGTGCAACGAAACCATCAAATTTTAGCTAGAAACTGTATTTTTGTCGATTTTTATTGAATTTGAACTATATTTCAACGTTTTTTGATGGTTCTGAGCCACCAAACACACTTAAAGCATGCAGAATCGACTCAGAATAGGAAAAGGAGACGTTTAGGTCAATTTTATGCATTCTGGCGTTCGTAGATACAAGAAAACTGTTAAAATTCTTCAGAAACGTCACTTTTGAAGTGTTTTCTTGTACTTTTAAGCCACTCAGATAACCTACGGGCTCGGAAAGTGCAACGAAACCATCAAATTTTAGCTAGAAACTGTAATTTTGTCGATTTTTATTGAATTTGAACTATATTTCAACGTTTTTTGATGGTTCTGAGCCACCAAACACACTTAAAGCATGCAGAATCGACTCAGAATAGGAAAAGGAGACGTTTAGGTCAATTTTATGCATTCTGGCGTTCGTGGATACAAGAAAACTGTTAAAATTCTTCAGAAACGTCAACTTTGAAGTGTTTTCTTGTACTTTTAAGCCACTCAGATACCCTACGGGCTCGGAAAGTGCAACGAAACCATCAAATTTTAGCTGGAAACTGTATTTTTGTCGATTTTTATTGAATTTGAACTATATTTCAACGTTTTTTGATGGTTCTGAGCCACCAAACACACTTAAAGCATGCAGAATCGACTCAGAATAGGAAAAGGAGACGTTTAGGTCAATTTTATGCATTCTGGCGTTCGTCGATACAAGAAAACTCTTAAAATTCTTCAGAAACGTCACTTTTGAAGTGTTTTCTTGTACTTTTAAGCCACTCAGATACCCTACGGGCTCGAAAAGTGCAACGAAACCATCAAATTTTAGCTAGAAACTGTATTTTTGTCGATTTTTACTGAATTTGAACTATATTTCAACGTTTTTTGATGGTTCTGAGCCACCAAACACACTTAAAGCATGCAGAATCGACTCAGAATAGGAAAAGGAGACGTTTAGGTCAATTTTATGCATTCTGGCGTTCGTAGATACAAGAAAACTGTTAAAATTCTTCAGAAACGTCACTTTTGAAGTGTTTTCTTGTAGTTTTAAGCCACTCAGATACCCTACGGGCTCGGAAAGTGCAACGAAACCATCAAATTTTAGCTAGAAACTGTATTTTTGTCGATTTTTATTGAATTTGAACTATATTTCAACGTTTTTTGATGGTTCTGAGCCACCAAACACACTTAAAGCATGCAGAATCGACTCAGAATAGGAAAAGGAGACGTTTAGGCCAATTTTATGCATTCTGGCGTTCGTAGATACAAGAAAACTGTTAAAATTCTTCAGAAACGTCACTTTTGAAGTGTTTTCTTGTACTTTTAAGCCACTCAGATACCCTACGGGCACGGAAAGTGCAACGAAACCATCAAATTTTAGCTAGAAACTGTATTTTTGTCGATTTTTATTGAATTTGAACTATATTTCAACGTTTTTTGATGGTTCTGAGCCACCAAACACACTTAAAGCATGCAGAATCGACTCAGAATAGGAAAAGGAGACGTTTAGGTCAATTTTATGCATTCTGGCGTTCGTAGATACAAGAAAACTGTTAAAATTCTTCAGAAACGTCACTTTTGAAGTGTTTTCTTGTACTTTTAAGCCACTCAGATACCCTACGGGCTCGGAAAGTGCAACGAAACCATCAAATTTTAGCTAGAAACTGTATTTTTGTCGATTTTTATTGAATTTGAACTATATTTCAACGTTTTTTGATGGTTCTGAGCCACCAAACACACTTAAAGCATGCAGAATCGACTCAGAATAGGAAAAGGAGACATTTAGGTCAATTTTATGCATTCTGGCGTTCGTAGATACAAGAAAACTGTTAAAATTCTTCAGAAACGTCACTTTTGAAGTGTTTTCTTGTACTTTTAAGCCACTCAGATACCCTACGGGCTCGGAAAGTGCAACGAAACCATCAAATTTTAGCTAGAAACTGTATTTTTGTCGATTTTTATTGAATTTGAACTATATTTCAACGTTTTTTGATGGTTCTGAGCCACCAAACACACTTAAAGCATGCAGAATCGACTCAGAATAGGAAAAGGAGACGTTTAGGTCAATTTAATGCATTCTGGCGTTCGTAGATACAAGAAAACTGTTAAAATTCTTGAGAAACGTCACTTTTGAAGTGTTTTCTTGTACTTTTAAGCCACTCAGATACCCTACGGGCTCGGAAAGTGCAACGAAACCATCAAATTTTAGCTAGAAACTGTATTTTTGTCGATTTTTATTGAATTTGAACTATATTTCAACGTTTTTTGATGGTTCTGAGCCACCAAACACACTTAAAGCATGCAGAATCGACTCAGAATAGGAAAAGGAGACGTTTAGGTCAATTTTATGCATTCTGGCGTTCGTAGATACAAGAAAACTGTTAAAATTCTTCAGAAACGTCACTTTTGAAGTGTTTTCTTGTACTTTTAAGCCACTCAGATACCCTACGGGCTCGGAAAGTGCAACGAAACCATCAAATTTTAGCTAGAAACTGTATTTTTGTCGATTTTTATTGAATTTGAACTATATTTCAACGTTTTTTGATGGTTCTGAGCCACCAAACACACTTAAAGCATGCAGAATCGACTCAGAATAGGAAAAGGAGATGTTTAGGTCAATTTTATGCATTCTGGCGTTCGTAGATACAAGAAAACTGTTAAAATTCTTCAGAAACGTCACTTTTGAAGTGTTTTCTTGTACTTTTAAGCCACTCAGATACCCTACGGGCTCGGAAAGTGCAACGAAATCATCAAATTTTAGCTAGAAACTGTATTTTTGTCGATTTTTATTGAATTTGAACTATATTTCAACGTTTTTTGATGGTTCTGAGCCACCAAACACACTTAAAGCATGCAGAATCGACTCAGAATAGGAAAAGGAGACGTTTAGGTCAATTTAATGCATTCTGGCGTTCGTAGATACAAGAAAACTGTTAAAATTCTTCAGAAACGTCACTTTTGAAGTGTTTTCTTGTACTTTTAAGCCACTCAGATACCCTACGGGCTCGGAAAGTGCAACGAAACCATCAAATTTTAGCTAGAAACTGTATTTTTGTCGATTTTTATTGAATTTGAACTATATTTCAACGTTTTTTGATGGTTCTGAGCCACCAAACACACTTAAAGCATGCAGAATCGACTCAGAATAGGAAAAGGAGACGTTTAGGTCAATTTTATGCATTCTGGCGTTCGTAGATACAAGAAAACTCTTAAAATTCTTCAGAAACGTCACTTTTGAAGTGTTTTCTTGTACTTTTAAGCCACTCAGATACCCTACGGGCTCGAAAAGTGCAACGAAACCATCAAATTTTAGCTAGAAACTGTATTTTTGTCGATTTTTACTGAATTTGAACTATATTTCAACGTTTTTTGATGGTTCTGAGCCACCAAACACACTTAAAGCATGCAGAATCGACTCAGAATAGGAAAAGGAGACGTTTAGGTCAATTTTATGCAATCTGGCGTTCGTAGATACAAGAAAACTGTTAAAATTCTTCAGAAACGTCACTTTTGAAGTGTTTTCTTGTAGTTTTAAGCCACTCAGATACCCTACGGGCTCGGAAAGTGCAACGAAACCATCAAATTTTAGCTAGAAACTGTATTTTTGTCGATTTTTATTGAATTTGAACTATATTTCAACGTTTTTTGATGGTTCTGAGCCACCAAACACACTTAAAGCATGCAGAATCGACTCAGAATAGGAAAAGGAGACGTTTAGGTCAATTTAATGCATTCTGGCGTTCGTAGATACAAGAAAACTGTTAAAATTCTTCAGAAACGTCACTTTTGAAGTGTTTTCTTGTACTTTTAAGCCACTCAGATACCCTACGGGCTCGGAAAGTGCAACGAAACCATCAAATTTTAGCTAGAAACTGTATTTTTGTCGATTTTTATTGAATTTGAACTATATTTCAACGTTTTTTGATGGTTCTGAGCCACCAAACACACTTAAAGCATGCAGAATCGACTCAGAATAGGAAAAGGAGACGTTTAGGTCAATTTTATGCATTCTGGCGTTCGTAGATACAAGAAAACTCTTAAAATTCTTCAGAAACGTCACTTTTGAAGTGTTTTCTTGTACTTTTAAGCCACTCAGATACCCTACGGGCTCGAAAAGTGCAACGAAACCATCAAATTTTAGCTAGAAACTGTATTTTTGTCGATTTTTACTGAATTTGAACTATATTTCAACGTTTTTTGATGGTTCTGAGCCACCAAACACACTTAAAGCATGCAGAATCGACTCAGAATAGGAAAAGGAGACGTTTAGGTCAATTTTATGCAATCTGGCGTTCGTAGATACAAGAAAACTGTTAAAATTCTTCAGAAACGTCACTTTTGAAGTGTTTTCTTGTAGTTTTAAGCCACTCAGATACCCTACGGGCTCGGAAAGTGCAACGAAACCATCAAATTTTAGCTAGAAACTGTATTTTTGTCGATTTTTATTGAATTTGAACTATATTTCAACGTTTTTTGATGGTTCTGAGCCACCAAACACACTTAAAGCATGCAGAATCGACTCAGAATAGGAAAAGGAGACGTTTAGGCCAATTTTATGCATTCTGGCGTTCGTAGATACAAGAAAACTGTTAAAATTCTTCAGAAACGTCACTTTTGAAGTGTTTTCTTGTACTTTTAAGCCACTCAGATACCCTACGGGCTCGGAAAGTGCAACGAAACCATCAAATTTTAGCTAGAAACTGTATTTTTGTCGATTTTTATTGAATTTGAACTATATTTCAACGTTTTTTGATGGTTCTGAGCCACCAAACACACTTAAAGCATGCAGAATCGACTCAGAATAGGAAAAGGAGACGTTTAGGTCAATTTTATGCATTCTGGCGTTCGTAGATACAAGAAAACTGTTAAAATTCTTCAGAAACGTCACTTTTGAAGTGTTTTCTTGTACTTTTAAACCACTCAGATACCCTACGGGCTCGGAAAGTGCAACGAAACCATCAAATTTTAGCTAGAAACTGTATTTTTGTCGATTTTTATTGAATTTGAACTATATTTCAACGTTTTTTGATGGTTCTGAGCCACCAAACACACTTAAAGCATGCAGAATCGACTCAGAATAGGAAAAGGAGACGTTTAGGTCAATTTTATGCATTCTGGCGTTCGTAGATACAAGAAAACTGTTAAAATTCTTCAGAAACGTCACTTTTGAAGTGTTTTCTTGTACTTTTAAGCCACTCAGATACCCTACGGGCTCGGAAAGTGCAACGAAACCATCAAATTTTAGCTAGAAACTGTATTTTTGTCGATTTTTATTGAATTTGAACTATATTTCAACGTTTTTTGATGGTTCTGAGCCACCAAACACACTTAAAGCATGCATAATCGACTCAGAATAGGAAAAGGAGACGTTTAGGTCAACTTTATGCATTCTGGCGTTCGTAGATACAAGAAAACTGTTAAAATTCTTCAGAAACGTCACTTTTGAAGTGTTTTCTTGTACTTTTAAGCCACTCAGATACCCTACGGGCTCGGAAAGTGCAACGAAACCATCAAATTTTAGCTAGAAACTGTATTTTTGTCGATTTTTATTGAATTTGAACTATATTTCAACGTTTTTTGATGGTTCTGAGCCACCAAACACACTTAAAGCATGCAGAATCGACTCAGAATAGGAAAAGGAGACGTTTAGGTCAATTTTATGCATTCTGGCGTTCGTAGATACAAGAAAACTGTTAAAATTCTTCAGAAACGTCACTTTTGAAGTGTTTTCTTGTACTTTTAAGCCACTCAGATACCCTACGGGCTCGGAAAGTGCAACAAAACCATCAAATTTTAGCTAGAAACTGTATTTTTGTCGATTTTTATTGAATTTGAACTATATTTCAACGTTTTTTGATGGTTCTGAGCCACCAAACACACTTAAAGCATGCAGAATCGACTCAGAATAGGAAAAGGAGACGTTTAGGTCAATTTTATGCATTCTGGCGTTCGTAGATACAAGAAAACTGTTAAAATTCTTCAGAAACGTCACTTTTGAAGTGTTTTCTTGTACTTTTAAGCCACTCAGATACCCTACGGGCTCGGAAAGTGCAACGAAACCATCAAATTTTAGCTAGAAACTGTATTTTTGTCGATTTTTATTGAATTTGAACTATATTTCAACGTTTTTTGATGGTTCTGAGCCACCAAACACACTTAAAGCATGCAGAATCGACTCAGAATAGGAAAAGGAGACGTTTAGGTCAATTTTATGCATTCTGGCGTTCGTAGATAAGTAAGTAAGTAAGTAAGTAAGTAAGTATTTATTAATGACCGTTAGGGTACATAAGTCAAGTCAGATGAAATTACAATATAAAGAGTTTAAAATTATACAATTTACAAGATAATTCAAATCGAATGGTAAAAACTACACAGGACATCGCTACAATTTAAAAATTCATCGAGAGAGTAAAATGCGTTTTTTAATAAAAAATTTCTTATAGTACGGCTAAATTGCGAAAAAGGTAAGTTAGCAATACGTTTCGGTAATTTATTGAATAATTTGGGCCCATAATAATTGATGGCATTTCTACTTCTACCTACACGATAGAATTCGGTGTAAATGCTATGGGTAGATCTCGTGATTAATGACATATTTGTGAGATTATTATAAGTGGTGAGATTAGACTTCACATATAATAAAGCATATAAAATATAAAGACAGGGCACGGTGAGAATACTTTTTTCTTTAAAATAATTTTTAACACAAGCTCTGTAAGATAGACCTCCAATAATTCGAACTACTCGGCGCTGCAATTTAAAAACGGTTTTTAAATGACTGCTGTGGCCCCAGGTTATAATGGCATAGCTAAAAATACTTTGAAATAAAGAGTAGTATATCATCATAAGGATCTGCTCACTAACCTCATATTGCAAATTCCTAATAAGAAAAGTTGACTTGGACAATTTTTTACAGATATCAATGACGTGATTATCCCAGCATAATTTCGGGTCCAGTGTCACACCAAGAAATTTGACACACCTCGGATTGTCAATCTCAGAAATGTAACGAAGGGAAAACACCATTTTTTGAGTTTTCAGTACATTAAGCGTTAATCTGTTTGAAGTAAACCATTCACTAGCAGCATTAATATCTTGTTCCATCCTGTCCAAGAGAGACGGGATGTCTGAGTCCACACTATAGCAAGTAGTGTCATCCGCAAAAAGTATGATTTTATTGTCTAGATGTTTAGCCAAGTCGTTAATGTATAACAAAAAGAGCAACGGACCTAAAATCGAGCCTTGTGGCACTCCTATGTTAACTATTGTCATTTCGGAGTATACATTATTAAACAGAACAACCTGCTGGCGATTGTGGAGAAAACTAAAAATAAGCTGTAAGGCTCCATTTGACAATCCGTACAACTCAAGCTTGTTTATTAGAATGTTGTGATTAATACTATCGAAAGCTTTTGATAGATCACAAAATGTGCATCCTAAGAATTGTTTTGTTTCGAAACAGGTAATGACCTCATCAACAAGCCTATTAATAGCCATGGTTGTACTTTTGCCATGTTGGAAACCAAATTGGCGTTGGTTCAATATGTTTTGTTTAGTAACGTATTCCTCAAGTTGTTTAAGCATAATCTTTTCTAAAATTTTCCCAAAAATAGGCGTTATAGAGATTGGTCTATATTTATCAACATCATCTACGTTGCCCTTTTTGTGGATAGGGATTACTTTGGTCACCTTGAGACAGGATGGGAAAAGATTTTCATTAATACACCGATTGATCAATCTTGTGAGTGGAACTAGAATGAGATTCTTAATATTCCTAACAATGGTGATACTTATGTTGTAGTAGTCCTTACTTTTCTTTTTTTTGATGGAATCAATTGTATCTCTTACTTCATTAAATGTTATCTCTCTGAAATTGAAAACAGAGTTCACCGGAGTCAAATTTTTGTGCATTAGCTGAATTGGATCCGTATTTGATAATTTTAAATTATTCTCCAAATTATGTGGGATATCACCAAAAAATGTAGAGAAGTCCTCCGCAGTCAGTTTTTCTGAATAATTATTGCTACTAGCTAATCGTTTGCTATTGATTAATTTCCAGCTGTCCTTTGCTACATTAGTAGAATTTTTAATTAGGTTGTCATTAAAGGTTTTTTTTCTTTTCTTAACTTCGGTTCTAAACAATTCTCTATATTTTTGAAAATAGGTCACAAAAGTTGGGTCATTAGGATTTTGATTGTGTAATTCGTGTAGCAGGTCTACATTTTGTTTCATTTTATGTAATTTCTCATCATACCAGTAAATATCATCCTTTTTAACATTTTTTATTCTTTTTACTTTTATAGGAAAGGCCATGTTTACTTTATCAGAAATTAATTTGGTGAATAAGTTAAATTTGGTATTTGTATCAAGTCCAGCATCATTGATAAAATCAAAATTGCAATCACTAATAATATTAAAAAAATTAAAGAATCCTACTTCCGTAAAAGGTTGATATGATACAACTTTCGAGCAGTCTTTTGACTTATGACGATTATATAGAATTTCTACAGTAGCAGCACGATGGTCAGATAAATGAGTCTCCATGACCTGGTGCCTACAATCATGTGCGATATTTGTAAGTATATTATCAATACACGAATTTGCTCGCGTGTTCTCAAAGATTAGAGGTCTCAAATTATAAGATTTTAAAAAGTTAAGGAACTCTAGAGTCTGTTTGGTTTTGCGGTCAAAATGTATGTTAAAGTCTCCATTAATAATAACATCTGAATCGATTATATTGATAAAATTAAATAAATTAGTCAAATTAGAGTATAAAACTTCCAGATTGCCTTTTGGTGCTCTGTATACAGTTATTATGATTAGTTTGGGTTTATTAACTTTAATGGCTGCAAGCTCAATGTCAATTACATTACAAAACTTTGAAACATCAATAACTTGGTATTTAATTTTATCGTTTACTAGTATCACAACACCGCCATAACCATTATCTTTCCTGGTATAGGCAGAGGCTATCTTAAAACTACCCAATTTTAATAAATCCAACTCATAGTTTGTTAACCAATGTTCTGTAAAACATAAAACATCATAAGATTCTTCAATGTTATGTAAAACTACCTCTACTTCATCAACTTTGTTCCTAATCGATTGTACATTTAAATGGAAAATTGAAAAATAGCTATCACTATAGATACAAGAAAACTGTTAAAATTCTTCAGAAACGTCACTTTTGAAGTGTTTTCTTGTACTTTTAAGCCACTCAG
This sequence comes from Zophobas morio, assembly GCF_036711695.1. Classification (NCBI taxonomy): domain Eukaryota; kingdom Metazoa; phylum Arthropoda; class Insecta; order Coleoptera; family Tenebrionidae; genus Zophobas; species Zophobas morio. The sequence continues at coordinate 37,022 of NW_026972557.1, forward strand.
ATACCCTACGGGCTCGGAAAGTGCAACGAAACCATCAAATTTTAGCTAGAAACTGTATTTTTGTCGATTTTTATTGAATTTGAACTATATTTCAACGTTTTTTGATGGTTCTGAGCCACCAAACACACTTAAAGCATGCAGAATCGACTCAGAATAGGAAAAGGAGACGTTTAGGTCAATTTTATGCATTCTGGCGTTCGTAGATACAAGAAAACTGTTAAAATTCTTCAGAAACGTCACTTTTGAAGTGTTTTCTTGTACTTTTAAGCCACTCAGATACCCTACGGGCTCGGAAAGTGCAACGAAACCATCAAATTTTAGCTAGAAACTGTATTTTTGTCGATTTTTATTGAATTTGAACTATATTTCAACGTTTTTTGATGGTTCTGAGCCACCAAACACACTTAAAGCATGCAGAATCGACTCAGAATAGGAAAAGGAGACGTTTAGGTCAATTTTGTGCATTCTGGCGTTCGTAGATACAAGAAAACTGTTAAAATTTTTCAGAAACGTCACTTTTGAAGTGTTTTCTTGTACTTTTAAGCCACTCAGATAACCTACGGGCTCGGAAAGTGCAACGAAACCATCAAATTTTAGCTAGAAACTGTAATTTTGTCGATTTTTATTGAATTTGAACTATATTTCAACGTTTTTTGATGGTTCTGAGCCACCAAACACACTTAAAGCATGCAGAATCGACTCAGAATAGGAAAAGGAGACGTTTAGGTCAATTTTATGCATTCTGGCGTTCGTGGATACAAGAAAACTGTTAAAATTCTTCAGAAACGTCACTTTTGAAGTGTTTTCTTGTACTTTTAAGCCACTCAGATACCCTACGGGCTCGGAAAGTGCAACGAAACCATCAAATTTTAGCTGGAAACTGTATTTTTGTCGATTTTTATTGAATTTGAACTATATTTCAACGTTTTTTGATGGTTCTGAGCCACCAAACACACTTAAAGCATGCAGAATCGACTCAGAATAGGAAAAGGAGACGTTTAGGTCAATTTTATGCATTCTGGCGTTCGTAGATACAAGAAAACTGTTAAAATTCTTCAGAAACGTCACTTTTGAAGTGTTTTCTTGTACTTTTAAGCCACTCAGATACCCAACGGGGTCGGAAAGTGCAACGAAACCATCAAATTTTAGCTAGAAACTGTATTTTTGTCGATTTTTATTGAATTTGAACTATATTTCAACGTTTTTTGATGGTTCTGAGCCACCAAACACACTTAAAGCATGCAGAATCGACTCAGAATAGGAAAAGGAGACGTTTAGGTCAATTTTATGCATTCTGGCGTTCGTAGATACAAGAAAACTGTTAAAATTCTTCAGAAAACGTCACTTTTGAAGTGTTTTCTTGTACTTTAAGCCACTCAGATACCCTACGGGCTCGGAAAGTGCAACGAAACCATCAAATTTTAGCTAGAAACTGTATTTTGTCGATTTTTATTGAATTTGAACTATATTTCAACGTTTTTTGATGGTTCTGAGCCACCAAACACACTTAAAGCATGCAGAATCGACTCAGAATAGGAAAAGGAGACGTTTAGGTCAATTTTATGCATTCTGGCGTTCGTAGATACAAGAAAACTGTTAAAATTCTTCAGAAACGTCACTTTTGAAGTGTTTTCTTGTACTTTTAAGCCACTCAGATACCCTACGGGCTCGGAAAGTGCAACGAAACCATCAAATTTTAGCTAGAAACTGTATTTTTGTCGATTTTTATTGAATTTGAACTATATTTCAACGTTTTTTTGATGGTTCTGAGCCACCAAACACACTTAAAGCATGCAGAATCGACTCAGAATAGGAAAAGGAGACGTTTAGGTCAATTTTATGCATTCTGGCGTTCGTAGATACAAGAAAACTGTTAAAATTCTTCAGAAACGTCACTTTTGAAGTGTTTTCTTGTACTTTTAAGCCACTCAGATACCCTACGGGCTCGGAAAGTGCAACGAAACCATCAAATTTTAGCTAGAAACTGTATTTTTGTCGATTTTTATTGCATTTGAACTATATTTCAACGTTTTTTGATGGTTCTGAGCCACCAAACACACTTAAAGCATGCAGAATCGACTCCGAATAGGAAAAGGAGATGTTTAGGTCAATTTTATGCATTCTGGCGTTCGTAGATACAAGAAAACTGTTAAAATTCTTCAGAAACGTCACTTTTGAAGTGTTTTCTTGTACTTTTAAGCCACTCAGATACCCTACGGGCTCGGAAAGTGCAACGAAACCATCAAATTTTAGCTAGAAACTGTATTTTTGTCGATTTTTATTGAATTTGAACTATATTTCAACGTTTTTTGATGGTTCTGAGCCACCAAACACACTTAAAGCATGCAGAATCGACTCCGAATAGGAAAAGGAGACGTTTAGGTCAATTTTATGCATTCTGGCGTTCGTAGATACAAGAAAACTGTTAAAATTCTTCAGAAACGTCACTTTTGAAGTGTTTTCTTGTACTTTTAAGCCACTCAGATACCCTACGGGCTCGGAAAGTGCAACGAAACCATCAAATTTTAGCTAGAAACTGTATTTTTGTCGATTTTTATTGAATTTGAACTATATTTCAACGTTTTTTGATGGTTCTGAGCCACCAAACACACTTAAAGCATGCAGAATCGACTCAGAATAGGAAAAGGAGACGTTTAGGTCAATTTTATGCATTCTGGCGTTCGTAGATACAAGAAAACTGTTAAAATTCTTCAGAAACGTCACTTTTGAAGTGTTTTCGTGTACTTTTAAGCCACTCAGATACACTACGGGCTCGGAAAGTGCAACGAAACCATCAAATTTTAGCTAGAAACTGTATTTTTGTCGATTTTTATTGAATTTGAACTATATTTCAACGTTTTTTGATGGTTCTGAGCCACCAAACACACTTAAAGCATGCAGAATCGACTCAGAATAGGAAAAGGAGACGTTTAGGTCAATTTTATGCATTCTGGCGTTCATAGATACAAGAAAACTGTTAAAATTCTTCAGAAACGTCACTTTTGAAGTGTTTTCTTGTACTTTTAAGCCACTCAGATACCCTACGGGCACGGAAAGTGCAACGAAACCATCAAATTTTAGCTAGAAACTGTATTTTTGTCGATTTTTATTGAATTTGAACTATATTTCAACGTTTTTTGATGGTTCTGAGCCACCAAACACACTTAAAGCATGCAGAATCGACTCAGAATAGGAAAAGGAGACGTTTAGGTCAATTTTATGCATTCTGGCGTTCGTAGATACAAGAAAACTGTTAAAATTCTTCAGAAATGTCACTTTTGAAGTGTTTTCTTGTACTTTTAAGCCACTCAGATACCCGATGGGCTCGGAAAGTGCAACGAAACCATCAAATTTTGGCTAGAAACTGTATTTTTGTCGATTTTTATTGAATTTGAACTATATTTCAACGTTTTTTGATGGTTCTGAGCCACCAAACACACTTAAAGCATGCAGAATCGACTCAGAATAGGAAAAGGAGACGTTTAGGTCAATTTTATGCATTCTGGCGTTCGTAGATACAAGAAAACTGTTAAAATTCTTCAGAAACGTCACTTTTGAAGTGTTTTCTTGTACTTTTAAGCCACTCAGATACCCTACGGGCTCGGAAAGTGCAACGAAACCATCAAATTTTAGCTAGCTAGAAACTGTATTTTTGTCGATTTTTATTGAATTTGAACTATATTTCAACGTTTTTTGATGGTTCTGAGCCACCAAACACACTTAAAGCATGCAGAATCGACTCAGAATAGGAAAAGGAGACGTTTAGGTCAATTTTATGCATTCTGGCATTCGTAGATACAAGAAAACTGTTAAAATTCTTCAGAAACGTCACTTTTGAAGTGTTTTCTTGTACTTTTAAGCCACTCAGATACCCTACGGGCTCGGAAAGTGCAACGAAACCATCAAATTTTAGCTAGAAACTGTATTTTTGTCGATTTTTATTGAATTTGAACTATATTTCAACGTTTTTTGATGGTTCTGAGCCACCAAACACACTTAAAGCATGCAGAATCGACTCAGAATAGGAAAAGGAGACGTTTAGGTCAATTTTATGCATTCTGGCGTTCGTAGATACAAGAAAACTGTTAAAATTCTTCAGAAACGTCACTTTTGAAGTGTTTTCTTGTACTTTTAAGCCACTCAGATACCCAACGGGCTCGGAAAGTGCAACGAAACCATCAAATTTTAGCTAGAAACTGTATTTTTGTCGATTTTTATTGAATTTGAACTATATTTTAACGTTTTTTGATGGTTCTGAGCCACCAAACACACTTAAAGCATGCAGAATCGACTCAGAATAGGAAAAGGAGACGTTTAGGTCAATTTTATGCATTCTGGCGTTCGTAGATACAAGAAAACTGTTAAAATTCTTCAGAAACGTCACTTTTGAAGTGTTTTCTTGTACTTTTAAGCCACTCAGATACCCTACGGGCTCGGAAAGTGCAACGAAACCATCAAATTTTAGCTAGAAACTGTATTTTTGTCGATTTTTATTGAATTTGAACTATATTTCAACGTTTTTTGATGGTTCTGAGCCACCAAACACACTTAAAGCATGCAGAATCGACTCAGAATAGGAAAAGGAGACGTTTAGGTCAATTTTATGCATTCTGGCGTTCGTTGATACAAGAAAACTGTTAAAATTCTTCAGAAACGTCACTTTTGAAGTGTTTTCTTGTACTTTTAAGCCACTCAGATAACCTACGGGCTCGGAAAGTGCAACGAAACCATCAAATTTTAGCTAGAAACTGTATTTTTGTCGATTTTTATTGAATTTGAACTATATTTCAACGTTTTTTGATGGTTCTGAGCCACCAAACACACTTAAAGCATGCAGAATCGACTCAGAATAGGAAAAGGAGACGTTTAGGTCAATTTTGTGCATTCTGGCGTTCGTAGATACAAGAAAACTGTTAAAATTCTTCAGAAACGTCACTTTTGAAGTGTTTTCTTGTACTTTTAAGCCACTCAGATACCCTACGGGCTCGGAAAGTGTAACGAAACCATCAAATTTTAGCTAGAAACTGTATTTTTGTCGATTTTTATTGAATTTGAACTATATTTCAACGTTTTTTGATGGTTCTGGGCCACCAAACACACTTAAAGCAAGCAGAATCGACTCAGAATAGGAAAAGGAGACGTTTAGGTCAATTTTATGCATTCTGGCGTTCGTAGATACAAGAAAACTGTTAAAATTCTTCAGAAACGTCACTTTTGAAGTGTTTTCTTGTACTTTTAAGCCACTCAGATACCCTACGGGCTCGGAAAGTGCAACGAATCCATCAAATTTTAGCTAGAAACTGTATTTTTGTCGATTTTTATTGAATTTGAACTATATTTCAACGTTTTTTGATGGTTCTGAGCCACCAAACACACTTAAAGCATGCAGAATCGACTCAGAATAGGAAAAGGAGACGTTTAGATCAATTTTATGCATTTTGGCGTTCGTAGATACAAGAAAACTGTTAAAATTCTTCAGAAACGTCACTTTTGAAGTGTTTTCTTGTACTTTTAAGCCACTCAGATACCCTACGGGCTCGGAAAGTGCAACGAAACCATCAAATTTTAGCTAGAAACTGTATTTTTGTCGATTTTTATTGAATTTGAACTATATTTCAACGTTTTTTGATGGTTCTGAGCCACCAAACACACTTAAAGCATGCAGAATCGACTCAGAATAGGAAAAGGAGACGTTTAGGTCAATTTTATGCATTCTGGCGTTCGTAGATACAAGAAAACTGTTAAAATTCTTCAGAAACGTCACTTTTGAAGTGTTTTCTTGTACTTTTAAGCCACTCAGATACCCTACGGGCTCGGAAAGTGCAACAAAACCATCAAATTTTAGCTAGAAACTGTATTTTTGTCGATTTTTATTGAATTTGAACTATATTTCAACGTTTTTTGATGGTTCTGAGCCACCAAACACACTTAAAGCATGCAGAATCGACTCAGAATAGGAAAAGGAGACGTTTAGGTCAATTTTATGCATTCTGGCGTTCGTAGATACAAGAAAACTGTTAAAATTCTTCAGAAACGTCATTTTTGAAGTGTTTTCTTGTACTTTTAAGCCACTCAGATACCCTACGGGCTCGGAAAGTGCAACGAAACCATCAAATTTTAGCTAGAAACTGTATTTTTGTCGATTTTTATTGAATTTGAACTATATTTCAACGTTTTTTGATGGTTCTGAGCCACCAAACACACTTAAAGCATACAGAATCGACTCAGAATAGGAAAAGGAGACGTTTAGGTCAATTTTATGCATTCTGGCGTTCGTAGATACAAGAAAACTGTTAAAATTCTTCAGAAACGTCACTTTTGAAGTGTTTTCTTGTACTTTTAAGCCACTCAGATACCCTACGGGCTCGGAAAGTGCAACGAAACCATCAAATTTTAGCTAGAAACTGTATTTTTGTCGATTTTTATTGAATTTGAACTATATTTCAACGTTTTTGATGGTTCTGAGCCACCAAACACACTTAAAGCATGCAGAATCGACTCAGAATAGGAAAAGGAGACGTTTAGGTCAATTTTATGCATTCTGGCGTTCGTAGATACAAGAAAACTGTTAAAATTCCTCAGAAACGTCATTTTTGAAGTGTTTTCTTGTACTTTTAAGCCACTCAGATACCCTACGGGCTCGGAAAGTGCAACGAAACCATCAAATTTTAGCTAGAAACTGTATTTATGTCGATTTTTATTGAATTTGAACTATATTTCAACGTTTTTTGATGGTTCTGAGCCACCAAACACACTTAAAGCATGCAGAATCGACTCAGAATAGGAAAAGGAGACGTTTAGGTCAATTTTATGCATTCTGGCGTTCGTAGATACAAGAAAATTGTTAAAATTCTTCAGAAACGTCACTTTTGAAGTGTTTTCTTGTACTTTTAAGCCACTCAGATACCCTACGGGCTCGGAAAGTGCAACGAAACCATCAAATTTTAGCTAGAAACTGTATTTTTGTCGATCTTTATTGAATTTGAACTATATTTCAACGTTTTTTGATGGTTCTGAGCCACCAAACACACTTAAAGCATGCAGAATCGACTCAGAATAGGAAAAGGAGACGTTTAGGTCAATTTTATGCATTCTGGCGTTCGTAGATACAAGAAAACTGTTAAAATTCTTCAGAAACGTCACTTTTGAAGTGTTTTCTTGTACTTTTAAGCCACTCAGATACCCTACGGGCTCGGAAAGTGCAACGAAACCATCAAATTTTAGCTAGAAACTGTATTTTTGTCGATTTTTATTGAATTTGAACTATATTTCAACGTTTTTTGATGGTTCTGAGCCACCAAACACACTTAAAGCATGCAGAATCGACTCAGAATAGGAAAAGGAGATGTTTAGGTCAATTTTATGCATTCTGGCGTTCGTAGATACAAGAAAACTGTTAAAATTCTTCAGAAACGTCACTTTTGAAGTGTTTTCTTGTACTTTTAAGCCACTCAGATAATTAAGGGCTCGGAAAGTGCAACGAAACCATCAAATTTTAGCTAGAAGATGTATTTTTGTCGATTTTTATTGAATTTGAACTATATTTCAACGTTTTTTGATGGTTCTGAGCCACCAAACACACTTAAAGCATGCAGAATCGACTCAGAATAGGAAAAGGAGACGTTTAGGTCAATTTTATGCATTCTGGCTTTCCTAGATACAAGAAAACTGTTAAAATTCTTCAGAAACGTCACTTTTGAAGTGTTTTCTTGTACTTTTAAGCCACTCAGATACCCTACGGGCTCGGAAAGTGCAACGAAACCATCAAATTTTAGCTAGAAACTGTATTTTTGTCGATTTTTATTGAATTTGAACTATTATTCAACGTTTTTTGATGGTTCTGAGCCACCAAACACACTTAAAGCATGCAGAATCGACTCAGAATAGGAAAAGGAGACGTTTAGGTCAATTTTATGCATTCTGGCGTTCGTAGATACAAGAAAACTGTTAAAATTCTTCAGAAATGTCACTTTTGAAGTGTTTTCTTGTACTTTTAAGCCACTCAGATACCCTACGGGCTCGGAAAGTGCAACGAAACCATCAAATTTTAGCTAGAAACTGTATTTTTGTCGATTTTTATTGAATTTGAACTATATTTCAACGTTTTTTGATGGTTCTGAGCCACCAAACACACTTAAAGCATGCAGAATCGACTCAGAATAGGAAAAGGAGACGTTTAGGTCAATTTTATGCATTCTGGTGTTCGTAGATACAAGAAAACTGTTAAAATTCTTCAGAAACGTCACTTTTGAAGTGTTTTTTTGTACTTTTAAGCCACTCAGATACCCTACGGGCTCGGAAAGTGCAACGAAACCATCAAATTTTAGCTAGAAACTGTATTTTTGTCGATTTTTATTGAAATTGAACTATATTTCAACGTTTTTTGATGGTTCTGAGCCACCAAACACACTTAAAGCATGCAGAATCGACTCAGAATAGGAAAAGGAGACGTTTAGGTCAATTTTATGCATTCTGGCGTTCGTAGATACAAGAAAACTGTTAAAATTCTTCAGAAACGTCACTTTTGAAGTGTTTTCTTGTACTTTTAAGCCACTCAGATACCCTACGGGCTCGGAAAGTGCAACGAAACCATCAAATTTTAGCTAGAAACTGTATTTTTGTCGATTTTTATTGAATTTGAACTATATTTCAACGTTTTTTGATGGTTCTGAGCCACCAAACACACTCAAAGCATGCAGAATCGACTCAGAATAGGAAAAGGAGACGTTTAGGTCAATTTTATGCATTCTGGCGTTCGTAGATACAAGAAAACTGTTAAAATTCTTCAGAAACGTCACTTTTGAAGTGTTTTCTTGTACTTTTAAGCCACTCAGATACCCAACGGGCTCGGAAAGTGCAACGAAACCATCAAATTTTAGCTAGAAACTGTATTTTTGTCGATTTTTATTGAATTTGAACTATATTTCAACGTTTTTTGATGGTTCTGAGCCACCAAACACACTTAAAGCATGCAGAATCGACTCAGAATAGGAAAAGGAGACGTTTAGGTCAATTTTATGCATTCTGGCGTTCGTAGATACAAGAAAACTGTTAAAATTCTTCAGAAACGTCACTTTTGAAGTGTTTTCTTGTACTTTTAAGCCACTCAGATACCCTACGGGCTCGGAAAGTGCAACGAAACCATCAAATTTTAGCTAGAAACTGTATTTTTGTCGATTTTTATTGAATTTGAACTATATTTCAACGTTTTTTGATGGTTCTGAGCCACCAAACACACTTAAAGCATGCAGAATCGACTCAGAATAGGAAAAGGAGACGTTTAGGTCAATTTTATGCATTCTGGCGTTCGTAGATACAAGAAAACTGTTAAAATTCTTCAGAAACGTCACTTTTGAAGTGTTTTCTTGTACTTTTAAGCCACTCAGATACCCTACGGGCTCGGAAAGTGCAACGAAACCATCAAATTTTAGCTAGAAACTGTATTTTTGTCGATTTTTATTGAATTTGAACTATATTTCAACGTTTTTTGATGGTTCTGAGCCACCAAACACACTTAAAGCATGCAGAATCGACTCAGAATAGGAAAAGGAGACGTTTAGGTCAATTTTATGCATTCTGGCGTTCGTAGATACAAGAAAACTGTTAAAATTCTTCAGAAACGTCACTTTTGAAGTGTTTTCTTGTACTTTTAAGCCACTCAGATACCCAACGGGCTCGGAAAGTGCAACGAAACCATCAAATTTTAGCTAGAAACTGTATTTTTGTCGATTTTTATTGAATTTGAACTATATTTCAACGTTTTTTGATGGTTCTGAGCCACCAAACACACTTAAAGCATGCAGAATCGACTCAGAATAGGAAAAGGAGACGTTTAGGTCAATTTTATGCATTCTGGCGTTCGTAGATACAAGAAAACTGTTAAAATTCTTCAGAAACGTCACTTTTGAAGTGTTTTCTTGTACTTTTAAGCCACTCAGATACCCTACGGGCTCGGAAAGTGCAACGAAACCATCAAATTTTAGCTAGAAACTGTATTTTTGTCGATTTTTATTGAATTTGAACTATATTTCAACGTTTTTTGATGGTTCTGAGCCACCAAACACACTTAAAGCATGCAGAATCGACTCAGAATAGGAAAAGGAGACGTTTAGGTCAATTTTATGCATTCTGGCGTTCGTAGATACAAGAAAACTGTTAAAATTCTTCAGAAACGTCACTTTTGAAGTGTTTTCTTGTACTTTTAAGCCACTCAGATACCCAACGGGCTCGGAAAGTGCAACGAAACCATCAAATTTTAGCTAGAAACTGTATTTTTGTCGATTTTTATTGAATTTGAACTATATTTCAACGTTTTTTGATGGTTCTGAGCCACCAAACACACTTAAAGCATGCAGAATCGACTCAGAATAGGAAAAGGAGACGTTTAGGTCAATTTTATGCATTCTGGCGTTCGTAGATACAAGAAAACTGTTAAAATTCTTCAGAAACGTCACTTTCGAAGTGTTTTCTTGTACTTTTAAGCCACTCAGATACCCTACGGGCTCGGAAAGTGCAACGAAACCATCAAATTTTAGCTAGAAACTGTATTTTTGTCGATTTTTATTGAATTTGAACTATATTTCAACGTTTTTTGATGGTTCTGAGCCACCAAACACACTTAAAGCATGCAGAATCGACTCAGAATAGGAAAAGGAGACGTTTAGGTCAATTTTATGCATTCTGGCGTTCGTGGATACAAGAAAACTGTTAAAATTCTTCAGAAACGTCACTTTTGAAGTGTTTTCTTGTACTTTTAGGCCACTCAGATACCCTACGGGCTCGGAAAGTGCAACGAAACCATCAAATTTTAGCTAGAAACTGTATTTTTGTCGATTTTTATTGAATTTGAACTATATTTCAATGTTTTTTGATGGTTCTGAGCCACCAAACACACTTAAAGCATGCAGAATCGACTCAGAATAGGAAAAGGAGACGTTTAGGTCAATTTTATGCATTCTGGCGTTCGTAGATACAAGAAAACTGTTAAAATTCTTCAGAAACGTCACTTTTGAAGTGTTTTCTTGTACTTTTAAGCCACTCAGATACCCTACGGGCTCGGAAAGTGCAACGTAACCATCAAATTTTAGCTAGAAACTGTATTTTTGTCGATTTTTATTGAATTTGAACTATATTTCAACGTTTTTTGATGGTTCTGAGCCACCAAACACACTTAAAGCATGCAGAATCGACTCAGAATAGGAAAAGGAGACGTTTAGGTCAATTTTATGCATTCTGGGGTTCGTAGATACAAGAAAACTGTTAAAATTCTTCAGAAACGTCACTTTTGAAGTGTTTTCTTGTACTTTTAAGCCACTCAGATACCCTACGGGCTCGGAAAGTGCAACGAAACCATCAAATTTTAGCTAGAAACTGTATTTTTGTCGATTTTTATTGAATTTGAACTATATTTCAACGTTTTTTGATGGTTCTGAGCCACCAAACACACTTAAAGCATGCAGAATCGACTCAGAATAGGAAAAGGAGACGTTTAGGTCAATTTTATGCATTCTGGCGTTCGTAGATACAAGAAAACTGTTAAAATTCTTCAGAAACGTCACTTTTGAAGTGTTTTCTTGTACTTTTAAGCCACTCAGATACCCTACGGGCTCGGAAAGTGCAACGAAACCATCAAATTTTAGCTAGAAACTGTATTTTTGTCGATTTTTATTGAATTTGAACAATATTTCAACGTTTTTTGATGGTTCTGAGCCACCAAACACACTTAAAGCATGCAGAATCGACTCAGAATAGGAAAAGGAGACGTTTAGGTCAATTTTATGCATTCTGGCGTTCGTAGATACAAGAAAACTGTTCAAATTCTTCAGAAACGTCACTTTTGAAGTGTTTTCTTGTACTTTTAAGCCACTCAGATACCCTACGGGCTCGGAAAGTGCAACGAAACCATCAAATTTTAGCTAGAAACTGTATTTTTGTCGATTTTTATTGAATTTGAACTATATTTCAACGTTTTTTGATGGTTCTGAGCCACCAAACACACTTAAAGCATGCAGAATCGACTCAGAATAGGAAAAGGAGACGTTTAGGTCAATTTTATGCATTCTGGCGTTCGTAGATACAAGAAAACTGTTAAAATTCTTCAGAAACGTCACTTTTGAAGTGTTTTCTTGTACTTTTAAGCCACTCAGATACCCTACGGGCTCGGAAAGTGCAACGAAACCATCAAATTTTAGCTAGAAACTGTATTTTTGTCGATTTTTATTGAATTTGAACTATATTTCAACGTTTTTTGATGGTTCTGAGCCACCAAACACACTTAAAGCATGCAGAATCGACTCAGAATAGGAAAAGGAGACGTTTAGGTCAATTTTATGCATTCTGGCGTTCGTAGATACAAGAAAACTGTTAAAATTCTTCAGAAACGTCACTTTTGAAGTGTTTTCTTGTACTTTTAAGCCACTCAGATACCCTACGGGCTCGGAAAGTGCAACGAAACCATCAAATTTTAGCTAGAAACTGTATTTTTGTCGATTTTTATTGAATTTGAACTATATTTCAACGTTTTTTGATGGTTCTCAGCCACCAAACACACTTAAAGCATGCAGAATCGACTCAGAATAGGAAAAGGAGACGTTTAGGTCAATTTTATGCATTCTGGCGTTCGTAGATACAAGAAAACTGTTAAAATTCTTCAGAAACGTCACTTTTGAAGTGTTTTCGTGTACTTTTAAGCCACTCAGATACCCTACGGGCTCGGAAAGTGCAACGAAACCATCAAATTTTAGCTAGAAACTGTATTTTTGTCGATTTTTATTGAATTTGAACTATATTTCAACGTTTTTTGATGGTTCTGAGCCACCAAACACACTTAAAGCATGCAGAATCGACTCAGAATAGGAAAAGGAGACGTTTAGGTCAATTTTATGCATTCTGGCGTTCGTAGATACAAGAAAACTGTTAAAATTCTTCAGAAACGTCACTTTTGAAGTGTTTTCTTGTACTTTTAAGCCACTCAGATACCCTACGGGCTCGGAAAGTGCAACGAAACCATCAAATTTTAGCTAGAAACCGTATTTTTGTCGATTTTTATTGAATTTGAATTACATTTCAACGTTTTTTGATGGTTCTGAGCCACCAAACACACTTAAACATGCAGAATCGACTCAGAATAGGAAAAGGAGACGTTTAGGTCAATTTTATGCATTCTGGCGTTCGTAGATACAAGAAAACTGTTAAAATTCTTCAGAAACGTCACTTTTGAAGTGTTTTCTTGTACTTTTAAGCCACTCAGATATCCTACGGGCTCGGAAAGTGCAACGAAACCATCAAATTTTAGCTAGAAACTGTATTTTTGTCGATTTTTATTGAATTTGAACTATATTTCAACGTTTTTTGATGGTTCTGAGCCACCAAACACACTTAAAGCATGCAGAAACGACTCAGAATAGGAAAAGGAGACGTTTAGGTCAATTTAATGCATTCTGGCGTTCGTAGATACAAGAAAACTGTTAAAATTCTTCAGAAACGTCACTTTTGAAGTGTTTTCTTGTACTTTTAAGCCACTCAGATACCCTACGGGCTCGGAAAGTGCTACGAAACCATCAAATTTTAGCTAGAAACTGTATTTTTGTCGATTTTTATTGAATTTGAACTATATTTCAACGTTTTTTGATGGTTCTGAGCCACCAAACACACTTAAAGCATGCAGAATCGACTCAGAATAGGAAAAGGAGACGTTTAGGTCAATTTTATGCATTCTGGCGTTCGTAGATACAAGAAAACTGTTAAAATTCTTCAGAAACGTCACTTTTGAAGCGTTTTCTTGTACTTTTAAGCCACTCAGATACCCTACGGGCTCGGAAAGTGCAACGAAACCATCAAATTTTAGCTAGAAACTGTATTTTTGTCGATTTTTATTGAATTTGAACTATATTTCAACGTTTTTTGATGGTTCTGAGCCACCAAACACACTTAAAGCATGCAGAATCGAATCAGAATAGGAAAAGGAGACGTTTAGGTCAATTTTATGCATTCTGGCGTTCGTAGATACAAGAAAACTGTTAAAATTCTTCAGAAACGTCACTTTTGAAGTGTTTTCTTGTACTTTTAAGCCACTCAGATACCCTACGGGCTCGGAAAGTGCAACGAAACCATCAAATTTTAGCTAGAAACTGTATTTTTGTCGATTTTTATTGAATTTGAACTATATTTCAACGTTTTTTGATGGTTCTGAGCCACCAAACACACTTAAAGCATGCAGAATCGACTCAGAATAGGAAAAGGAGACGTTTAGGTCAATTTTATGCATTCTGGCGTTCGTAGATACAAGAAAACTGTTAAAATTCTTCAGAAACGTCACTTTTGAAGTGTTTTCTTGTACTTTTAAGCCACTCAGATACCCTACGGGCTCGGAAAGTGCAACGAAACCATCAAATTTTAGCTAGAAACTGTATTTTTGTCGATTTTTATTGAATTTGAACTATATTTCAACGTTTTTTGATGGTTCTGAGCCACCAAACACACTTAAAGCATGCAGAATCGACTCAGAATAGGAAAAGGAGACGTTTAGGTCAATTTTATGCATTCTGGCGTTCGTAGAAACAAGAAAACTGTTAAAATTCTTCAGAAACGTCACTTTTGAAGTGTTTTCTTGTACTTTTAAGCCACTCAGATACCCTACGGGGTCAGAAAGTGCAACGAAACCATCAAATTTTAGTTATGAACTGTATTTTTGTCGATTTTTATTGAATTTGAACTATATTTCAACGTTTTTTGATGGTTCTGAGCCACCAAACACACTTAAAGCATGCAGAATCGACTCAGAATAGGAAAAGGAGACGTTTAGGTCAATTTTATGCATTCTGGCGTTCGTAGATACAAGAAAACTGTTAAAATTCTTCAGAAACGTCACTTTTGAAGTGTTTTCTTGTACTTTTAAGCCACTCAGATACCCTACGGGCTCGGAAAGTGCAACGAAACCATCAAATTTTAGCTAGAAACTGTATTTTTGTCGATTTTTATTGAATTTGAACTATATTTCAACGTTTTTTGATGGTTCTGAGCCACCAAACACACTTAAAGCATGCAGAATCGACTCAGAATAGGAAAAGGAGACGTTTAGGTCAATTTTATGCATTCTGGCGTTCGTAGATACAAGAAAACTGTTAAAATTCTTCAGAAACGTCACTTTTGAAGTGTTTTCGTGTACTTTTAAGCCACTCAGATACCCAACGGGCTCGGAAAGTGCAACGAAACCATCAAATTTTAGCTAGAAACTGTATTTTTGTCGGTTTTTATTGAATTTGAACTATATTTCAACGTTTTTTGATGGTTCTGAGCCACCAAACACACTTAAAGCATGCAGAATCAACTCAGAATAGGAAAAGGAGACGTTTAGGTCAATTTTATGCATTCTGGCGTTCGTAGATACAAGAAAACTGTTAAAATTCTTCAGAAACGTCACTTTTGAAGTGTTTTCTTGTAATTTTAAGCCACTCAGATACCCTACGGGCTCGGAAAGTGCAACGAAACCATGAAATTTTAGCTAGAAACCGTATTTTTGTCGATTTTTATTGAATTTGAATTATATTTCAACGTTTTTTGATGGTTCTGAGCCACCAAACACACTTAAACATGCAGAATCGACTCAGAATAGGAAAAGGAGACGTTTAGGTCAATTTTATGCATTCTGGCGTTCGTAGATACAAGAAAACTGTTAAAATTCTTCAGAAACGTCACTGTTGAAGTGTTTTCTTGTACTTTTAAGCCACTCAGATACCCTACGGGCTCGGAAAGTGCAACGAAACCATCAAATTTTAGCTAGAAACTGTATTTTTGTCGATTTTTATTGAATTTGAACTATATTTCAACGTTTTTTGATGGTTCTGAGCCACCAAACACACTTAAAGCATGCAGAATCGACTCAGAATAGGAAAAGGAGACGTTTAGGTAAATTTTATGCATTCTGGCGTTCGTAGATACAAGAAAACTGTTAAAATTCTTCAGAAACGTCACTTTTGAAGTGTTTTCTTGTACTTTTAAGCCACTCAGATACCCTACGGGCTCGGAAAGTGCAACGAAACCATCAAATTTTAGCTAGAAACTGTATTTTTGTCGATTTTTATTGAATTTGAACTATATTTCAAAGTTTTTTGATGGTTCTGAGCCACCAAACACACTTAAAGCATGCAGAATCGACTCAGAATAGGAAAAGGCGACGTTTAGGTCAATTTTATGCATTCTGGCGTTCGTAGATACAAGAAAACTGTTAAAATTCTTCAGAAACGTCACTTTTGAAGTGTTTTCTTGTACTTTTAAGCCACTCAGATACCCTACGGGCTCGGAAAGTGCAACGAAACCATCAAATTTTAGCTAGAAACTGTATTTTTGTCGATTTTTATTGAATTTGAACTATATTTCAACGTTTTTTGATGGTTCTGAGCCACCAAACACACTTAAAGCATGCAGAATCGACTCAGAATAGGAAAAGGAGACGTTTAGGTCAATTTTATGCATTCTGGCGTTCGTAGATACAAGAAAACTGTTAAAATTCTTCAGAAACGTCACTTTTGAAGTGTTTTCTTGTACTTTTAAGCCACTCAGATACCCTACGGGCTCGTAAAGTGCAACGAAACCATCAAATTTTAGCTAGAAACTGTATTTTTGTCGATTTTTATTGAATTTGAACTATATTTCAACGTTTTTTGATGGTTCTGAGCCACCAAACACACTTAAATGCCACAAGATGTCCTTGGAGAAGATACAGAGACGGCTCCTGAAGTATCTAGCCTTTAAAAACGACAATATATACCCTCCACGCAAATTTCCAGAGAACCGGCTACTTGAAAGATTTAGTATTCCAGCTCTAGAGATAAGAAGAAATATCCTTGCTGTATCATTCCTATATAAGGTCGTCAATGGTTATATCGATACACCAGAAATATTGGAAGTTATAAAATTTCGCGTGCCACAACTTCAGCTCAGAAGTACAGATACGTTCTATTTGCCTACAGCCAGAACAAAATTATTGAAGAAATCACCTATATATCTGATGTGTTCAACCTTCAACAAATACGGGAAAAGCTGCGATATATTCTACGATAGCCAAAGATGCATCAGAAGTATCATTTGTTTAAAGTCGATGGCTAATTTCCAATAGTAAATTATGCTTTTGAAATTCTCTTTTTTCTTTAGATATCTTTATATAATTTATGTAATTTATGAGTTACCGTTTATTCATTTATATGTGAAATTGTCTGTAACTACGACTGTTATGTCAAATTATACTTTATTTAGATTTATATTCAGTCAGGTACATATTATACATATTATCCTATAATTGGGCCACGGTCTGTTGGATAATAAACATTTATTATTTATTATTATTATTATTATTATTATTAAAGCATGCAGAATCGACTCAGAATAGGAAAAGGAGACGTTTAGGTCAATTTTATGAATTCTGGCGTTCGTAGATACAAGAAAACTGTTAAAATTCTTCAGAAACGTCACTTTTGAAGTGTTTTCTTGTACTTTTAAGCCACTCAGATACCCTACGGGCTCGGAAAGTGCAACGAAACCATCAAATTTTAGCTAGAAACTGTATTTTTGTCGATTTTTATTGAATTTGAACTATATTTCAACGTTTTTTGATGGTTCTGAGCCACCAAACACACTTAAAGCATGCAGAATCGACTCAGAATAGGAAAAGGAGACGTTTAGGTCAATTTTATGCATTCTGGCGTTCGTAGATACAAGAAAACTGTTAAAATTCTTCAGAAACGTCACTTTTGAAGTGTTTTCTTGTACTTTTAAGCCACTCAGATACCCTACGGGCTCGGAAAGTGCAACGAAACCATCAAATTTTAGCTAGAAACTGTATTTTTGTCGATTTTTATTGAATTTGAACTATATTTCAACGTTTTTTGATGGTTCTGAGGCACCAAACACACTTAAAGCATGCAGAATCGACTCAGAATAGGAAAAGGAGACGTTTAGGTCAATTTTATGCATTCTGGCGTTCGTAGATACAAGAAAACTGTTAAAATTCTTCAGAAACGTCACTTTTGAAGTGTTTTCTTGTACTTTTAAGCCACTCAGATACCCAACGGGCTCGGAAAGTGCAACGAAACCATCAAATTTTAGCTAGAAACTGTATTTTTGTCGATTTTTATTGAATTTGAACTATATTTCAACGTTTTTTGATGGTTCTGAGCCACCAAACACACTTAAAGCATGCAGAATCGACTCATAATAGGAAAAGGAGACGTTTAGGTCAATTTTATGCATTCTGGCGTTCGTAGATACAAGAAAACTGTTAAAATTCTTCAGAAACGTCACTTTTGAAGTGTTTTCTTGTACTTTTAAGCCACTCAGATACCCTACGGGCTCGGAAAGTGCAACGAAACCATCAAATTTTAGCTAGAAACTGTATTTTTGTCGATTTTTATTGAATTTGAACTATATTTCAACGTTTTTTGATGGTTCTGAGCCACCAAACACACTTAAAGCATGCAGAATAGACTCAGAATAGGAAAAGGAGACGTTTAGGTCAATTTTATGCATTCTGGCGTTCGTAGATACAAGAAAACTGTTAAAATTCTTCAGAAACGTCACTTTTGAAGTGTTTTCTTGTACTTTTAAGCCACTCAGATAACCTACGGGCTCGGAAAGTGCAACGGAAACATCAAATTGTAGCTAGAAACTGTATTTTTGTCGATTTTTATTGAATTTGAACTATATTTCAACGTTTTTTGATGGTTCTGAGCCACCAAACACACTTAAAGCTTGCAGAATCGACTCAGAATAGGAAAAGGAGACGTTTAGGTCAATTTTATGCATTCTGGCGTTCGTAGATACAAGAAAACTGTTAAAATTCTTCAGAAACGTCACTTTTGAAGTGTTTTCTTGTACTTTTAAGCCACTCAGATACCCTACGGGCTCGGAAAGTGCAACGAAACCATCAAATTTTAGCTAGAAACTGTATTTTTGTCGATTTTTATTGAATTTGAACTATATTTCAACGTTTTTTGATGGTTCTGAGCCACCAAACACACTTAAAGCATGCAGAATCAACTCAGAATAGGAAAAGGAGACGTTTAGGTCAACTTTATGCATTCTGGCGTTCGTAGATACAAGAAAACTGTTAAAATTCTTCAGAAACGTCACTTTTGAAGTGTTTTCTTGTAATTTTAAGCCACTCAGATACCCTACGGGCTCGGAAAGTGCAACGAAACCATCAAATTTTAGCTAGAAACTGTATTTTTTTCGATTTTTATTGAATTTGAACTATATTTCAACGTTTTTTGATGGTTCTGAGCCACCAAACACACTTAAAGCATGCAGAATCGACTCAGAATAGGAAAAGGAGACGTTTAGGTCAATTTTATGCATTCTGGCGTTCGTAGATACAAGAAAACTGTTAAAATTCTTCAGAAACGTCACTTTTGAAGTGTTTTCTTGTACTTTTAAGCCACTCAGATACCCTACGGGCTCGGAAAGTGCAACGAAACCATCAAATTTTAGCTAGAAACTGTATTTTTGTCGATTTTTATTGAATTTGAACTATATTTCATCGTTTTTTGATGGTTCTGAGCCACCAAACACACTTAAAGCATGCAGAATCGACTCAGAATAGGAAAAGGAGACGTTTAGGTCAATTTTATGCATTCTGGCGTTCGTAGATACAAGAAAACTGTTAAAATTCTTCAGAAACGTCACTTTTGAAGTGTTTTCTTGTACTTTTAAGCCACTCAGATATCCTACGGGCTCGGAAAGTGCAACGAAACCATCAAATTTTAGCTAGAAACTGTATTTTTGTCGATTTTTATTGAATTTGAACTATATTTCAACGTTTTTTGATGGTTCTGAGCCACCAAACACACTTAAAGCATGCAGAATCGACTCAGAATAGGAAAAGGAGACGTTTAGGTCAATTTTATGCATTCTGGCGTTCGTAGATACAAGAAAACTGTTAAAATTCTTCAGAAACGTCACTTTTGAAGTGTTTTCTTGTACTTTTAAGCCACTCAGATACCCTACGGGCTCGGAAAGTGCAACGAAACCATCAAATTTTAGCTAGAAACTGTATTTTTGTCGATTTTTATTGAATTTGGACTATATTTCAACGTTTTTTGATGGTTCTGAGCCACCAAACACACTTAAAGCATGCAGAATCGACTCAGAATAGGAAAAGGAGACGTTTAGGTCAACTTTATGCATTCTGGCGTTCGTAGATACAAGAAAACTGTTAAAATTCTTCAGAAACGTCACTTTTGAAGTGTTTTCTTGTACTTTTAAGCCACTCAGATACCCTACGGGCTCGGAAAGTGCAACGAAACCATCAAATTTTAGCTAGAAACTGTATTTTTGTCGATTTTTATTGAATTTGAACTATATTTCAACGTTTTTTGATGGTTCTGAGCCACCAAACACACTTAAAGCATGCAGAATCGACTCAGAATAGGAAAAGGAGACGTTTAGGTCAATTTTATGCATTCTGGCGTTCGTAGATACAAGAAAACTGTTAAAATTCTTCAGAAACGTCACTTTTGAAGTGTTTTCTTGTACTTTTAAGCCACTCAGATACCCTACGGGCTCGGAAAGTGCAACGAAACCATCAAATTTTAGCTAGAAACTGTATTTTTGTCGATTTTTATTGAATTTGAACTATATTTCAACGTTTTTTGATGGTTCTGAGCCACCAAACACACTTAAAGCATGCAGAATCGACTCAGAATAGGAAAAGGAGACGTTTAGGTCAATTTTATGCATTCTGGCGTTCGTAGATACAAGAAAACTGTTAAAATTCTTCAGAAACGTCACTTTTGAAGTGTTTTCTTGTACTTTTAAGCCGCTCAGATACCCTACGGGCTCGGAAAGTGCAACGAAACCATCAAATTTTAGCTAGAAACTGTATTTTTGTCGATTTTTATTGAATTTGAACTATATTTCAACGTTTTTTGATGGTTCTGAGCCACCAAACACACTTAAAGCTTGCAGAATCGACTCAGAATAGGAAAAGGAGACGTTTAGGTCAATTTTATGCATTCTGGCGTTCGTAGATACAAGAAAACTGTTAAAATTCTTCAGAAACGTCACTTTTGAAGTGTTTTCTTGTACTTTTAAGCCACTCAGATACCCTACGGGCTCGGAAAGTGCAACGAAACCATCAAATTTTAGCTAGAAACTGTATTTTTGTCGATTTTTTTTGAATTTGAACTATATTTCAACGTTTTTTGATGGTTCTGAGCCACCAAACACACTTAAAGCATGCAGAATCGACTCAGAATAGGAAAAGGAGACGTTTAGGTCAATTTTATGCATTCTGGCGTTCGTAGATACAAGAAAACTGTTAAAATTCTTCAGAAACGTCACTTTTGAAGTGTTTTCTTGTACTTTTAAGCCACTCAGATACCCAACGGGCTCGGAAAGTGCAACGAAACCATCAAATTTTAGCTAGAAACTGTATTTTTGTCGATTTTTATTGAATTTGAACTATATTTCAACGTTTTTTGATGGTTCTGAGCCACCAAACACACTTAAAGCATGCAGAATAGACTCAGAATAGGAAAAGGAGACGTTTAGGTCAATTTTATGCATTCTGGCGTTCGTAGATACAAGAAAACTGTTAAAATTCTTCAGAAACGTCACTTTTGAAGTGTTTTCTTGTACTTTTAAGCCACTCAGATACCCTACGGGCTCGGAAAGTGCAACGAAACCATCAAATTTTAGCTAGAAACTGTATTTTTGTCGATTTTTATTGAATTTGAACTATATTTCAACGTTTTTTGATGGTTCTGAGCCACCAAACACACTTAAAGCTTGCAGAATCGACTCAGAATAGGAAAAGGAGACGTTTAGGTCAATTTTATGCATTCTGGCGTTCGTAGATACAAGAAAACTGTTAAAATTCTTCAGAAACGTCACTTTTGAAGTGTTTTCTTGTACTTTTAAGCCACTCAGATTACCCTACGGGCTCGGAAAGTGCAACGAAACCATCAAAGTTTAGCTAGAAACTGTATTTTTGTCGATTTTTATTGACTTTGAACTATATTTCAACGTTTTTTGATGGTTCTGAGCCACCAAACACACTTAAAGCATGTAGAATCGACTCAGAATTGGAAAAGGAGACGTTTAGGTCAATTTTATGCATTCTGGCGTTCGTAGATACAAGAAAACTGTTAAAAGTCTTCAGAAACGTCACTTTTGAAGTGTTTTCTTGTACTTTTAAGCCACTCAGGCTTGACGTTTCTGAAGAATTTTAACAGTTTTCTTGTATCTACGAACGCCAGAATGCATAAAATTGACCTAAACGTCTCCTTTTCCTATTCTGAGTCGATTCTGCATGCTTTAAGTGTGTTTGGTGGCTCAGAACCATCAAAAAACGTTGAAATATAGTTCAAATTCAATAAAAATCGACAAAAATACAGTTTCTAGCTAAAATTTGATGGTTTCGTTGCACTTTCCGAGCCCGTAGGGTATCTGAGTGGCTTACGAACGCCAGAATGCATAAAATTGACCTAAACGTCTCCCTTTCCTATTCTGAGTCAATTCTGCATGCTTTAAGTGTGTTTGGTGGCTCAGAACCATCAAAAAACGTTGAAATATAGTTCAAATTCAATAAAAATCGACAAAAATACAGTTTCTAGCTAAAATTTGATGGTTTCGTTGCACTTTCCGAGCCCGTAGGGTATCTGAGTGGCTTAAAAGTACTAGAAAACACTTCAAAAGTGACGTTTCTGAAGAATTTTAACAGTTTTCTTGTATCTACGAACGCCAGAATGCATAAAATTGACCTAAACGTCTCCTTTTCCTATTCTGAGTCGATTCTGCATGCTTTAAGTGTGTTTGGTGGCTCAGAACCATCAAAAAACGTTGAAATATAGTTCAAATTCAATAAAAATCGACAAAAAATACAGTTTCTAGCTAAAATTTGATGGTTTCGTTGCACTTTCCGAGACCGTAGGGTATCTGAGTGGCTTAAAAGTACAAGAAAATACTTCAAAAGTGACGTTTCTGAAGAATTTTAACAGTTTTCTTGTATCTACGAACGCCAGAATGCATAAAATTGACCTAAACGTCTCCTTTTCCTATTCTGAGTCGATTCTGCATGCTTTAAGTGTGTTTGGTGGCTCAGAACCATCAAAAAACGTTGAAATATAGTTCAAATTCAATAATAATCGACAAAAATACAGTTTCTAGCTAAAATTTGATGGTTTCGTTGCACTTTCCGAGCCCGTAGGGTATCTGAGTGGCTTAAAAGTACAAGAAAACACTTCAAAAGTGACGTTTCTGAAGAATTTTAACAGTTTTCTTGTATCTACGAACGCCAGAATGCATAAAATTGACCTAAACGTCTCCTTTTCCTATTCTGAGTCGATTCTGCAAGCTTTAAGTGTGTTTGGTGGCTCAGAACCATCAAAAAACGTTGAAATATAGTTCAAATTCAATAAAAATCGACAAAAATACAGTTTCTAGCTAAAATTTGATGGTTTCGTTGCACTTTCCGGGCCTGTAGGGTATCTGAGTGGCTTAAAAGTACAAGAAAACACTTCAAAAGTGACGTTTCTGAAGAATTTTAACAATTTTCTTGTATCTACGAACGCCAGAATGCATAAAATTGACCTAAACGTCTCCTTTTCCTATTCTGAGTCGATTCTGCATGCTTTAAGTGTGTTTAGTGGCTCAGAACCATCAAAAAACGTTGAAATATAGTTCAAATTCAATAAAAATCGACAAAAATACAGTTTCTAGCTAAAATTTGATGGTTTCGTTGCACTTTCCGAGCCCGTAGGGTATCTGAGTGGCTTAAAAGTACAAGAAAACACTTCAGAAGTGACGTTTCTGAAGAATTTTAACAGTTTTCTTGTATCTACGAACGCCAGAATGCATAAAATTGACCTAAACGTCTCCTTTTCCTATTCTGAGTCGATTCTGCATGCTTTAAGTGTGTTTGGTGGCTCAGAACCATCAAAAAACGTTGAAATATAGTTCAAATTCAATAAAAATCGACAAAAATACAGTTTCTAGCTAAAATTTGATGGTTTCGTTGCACTTTCCGAGCCCGTAGGGTATCTGAGTGGCTTAAAAGTACAAGAAAACACTTCAAAAGTGACGTTTCTGAAGAATTTTAACAGTTTTCTTGTATCTACGAACGCCAGAATGCATAAAATTGACCTAAACGTCTCCTTTTCCTATTCTGAGTCGATTCTGCATGCTTTAAGTGTGTTAGGTGGCTCAGAACCATCAAAAAACTTTGAAATATAGTTCAAATTCAATAAAAATCGACAAAAATACAGTTTTTTTCTAGCTAAAATTTGATGGTTTCGTTGCACTTTCCGAGCCCGTAGGGTATCTGAGTGGCTTAAAAGTACAAGAAAACACTTCAAAAGTGACGTTTCTGAAGAATTTTAACAGTTTTCTTGTATCTACGAACGCCAGAATGCATAAAATTGACCTAAACGTCTCCTTTTCCTATTCTGAGTCGATTCTGCATGCTTTAAGTGTGTTTGGTTGCTCAGAACCATCAAAAAACGTTGAAATATAGTTCAAATTCAATAAAAATCGACAAAAATACAGTTTCTAGCTAAAATTTGATGGTTTCGTTGCACTTTCCGAGCCCGTAGGGTATCTGAGTGGCTTAAAAGTACAAGAAAACACTTCAAAAGTGACGTTTCTGAAGAATTTTAACAGTTTTCTTGTATCTACGAACGCCAGAATGCATAAAATTGACCTAAACGTCTCCTTTTCCTATTCTGAGTCGATTCTGCATGCTTTAAGTGTGTTTGGTGGCTCAGAACCATCAAAAAACGTTGAAATATAGTTCAAATTCAATAAAAATCGACAAAAATACAGTTTCTATCTAAAATTTGATGGTTTCGTTACACTTTCCGAGCCCGTAGGGTATCTGAGTGGCTTAAAAGTACAAGAAAACACTTCAAAAGTGACGTTTCTGAAGAATTTTAACAGTTTTCTTGTATCTACGAACGCCAGAATGCATAAAATTGACCTAAACGTCTCCTTTTCCTATTCTGAGTCGATTCTGCATGCTTTAAGTGTGTTTGGTGGCTCAGAACCATCAAAAAACGTTGAAATATAGTTCAAATTCAATAAAAATCGACAAAAATACAGTTTCTAGCTAAAATTTGATGGTTTCGTTGCACTTTCCGAGCCCGTAGGGTATCTGAGTGGCTTAAAAGTACAAGAAAACACTTCAAAAGTGACGTTTCTAAAGAATTTTAACAGTTTTCTTGTATCTACGAACGCCAGAATGCATAAAATTGACCTAAACGTCTCCTTTTCCTATTCTGAGTCGATTCTGCATGCTTTAAGTGTGTTTGGTGGCTCAGAACCATCAAAAAACGTTGAAATATAGTTCAAATTCAATAAAAATCGACAAAAATACAGTTTCTAGCTAAAATTTGATGGTTTCGTTGCACTTTCCGAGCCCGTAGGGTATCTGAGTGGCTTAAAAGTACAAGAAAACACTTCAAAAGTGACGTTTCTGAAGAATTTTAACAGTTTTCTTGTATCTACGAACGCCAGAATGCATAAAATTGACCTAAACGTCTCCTTTTCCTATTCTGAGTCGATTCTGCATGCTTTAAGTGTGTTTGGTGGCTCAGAACCATCAAAAAACGTTGAAATATAGTTCAAATTCAATAAAAATCGACAAAAATACAGTTTCTAGCTAAAATTTGATGGTTTCGTTGCACTTTCCGAGCCCGTAGGATATCTGAGTGGCTTAAAAGTACAAGAAAACACTTCAAATGTGACGTTTCTGAAGAATTTTAACAGTTTTCTTGTATCTACGAACGCCAGAATGCATAAAATTGACCTAAACGTCTCCTTTTCCTATTCTGAGTCGATTCTGCATGCTTTAAGTGTGTTTGGTGGTTCAGAACCATCAAAAAAACGTTGAAATATAGTTCAAATTCAATAAAAATCGACAAAAATACAGTTTCTAGCTAAAATTTGATGGTTTCGTTGCACTTTCCGAGCCCGTAGGGTATCTGAGTGGCTTAAAAGTACAAGAAAACACTTCAAAAGTGACGTTTCTGAAGAATTTTAACAGTTTTCTTGTATCTACGAACGCCAGAATGCATAAAATTGACCTGAACGTCTCCTTTTCCTATTCTGAGTCGATTCTGCATGCTTTAAGTGTGTTTGGTGGCTCAGAACCATCAAAAAACGTTGAAATATAGTTCAAATTCAATAAAAATCGACAAAAATACAGTTTCTAGCTAAAATTTGATGGTTTCGTTGCACTTTCCGAGCCCGTTGGGTATCTGAGTGGCTTAAAAGTACAAGAAAACACTTCAAAAGTGACGTTTCTGAAGAATTTTAACAGTTTTCTTGTATCTACGAACGCCAGAATGCATAAAATTGACCTAAACGTCTCCTTTTCCTATTCTGAGTCGATTCTGCATGCTTTAAGTGTGTTTGGTGGCTCAGAACCATCAAAAAACGTTGATATAGTTCAAATTCAATAAAAATCGACAAAAATACAGTTTCTAGTTAAAATTTGATGGTTTCGTTGCACTTTCCGAGCCCGTAGGGTATCTGAGTGGCTTAAAAATACAAGAAAACACTTCAAAAGTGACGTTTCTGAAGAATTTTAACAGTTTTCTTGTATCTACGAACGCCAGAATGCATAAAATTGACCTAAACGTCTCCTTTTCCTATTCTGAGTCGATTCTGCATGCTTTAAGTGTGTTTGGTGGCTCAGAACCATCAAAAAACGTTGAAATATAGTTCAAATTCAATAAAAATCGACAAAAATACAGTTTCTAGTTAAAATTTGATGGTTTCGTTGCACTTTCCGAGCCCGTAGGGTATCTGAGTGGCTTAAAAGTACAAGAAAACACTTCAAAAGTGACGTTTCTGAAGAATTTTAACAGTTTTCTTGTATCTACGAACGCCAGAATGCATCAAATTGACCTAAACGTCTCCTTTTCCTATTCTGAGTCGATTCTGCATGCTTTAAGTGTGTTTGGTGGCTCAGAACCATCAAAAAACGTTGAAATATAGTTCATATTCAATAAAAATCGACAAAAATACAGTTTCTAGCTAAAATTTGATGGTTTCGTTGCACTTTCCGAGCCCGTAGGGTATCTGAGTGGCTTAAAAGTACAAGAAAACACTTCAAAAGTGACGTTTCTGAAGAATTTTAACAGTGTTCTTGTATCTACGAACGCCAGAATGCATAAAATTGACCTAAACGTCTCCTTTTCCTATTCTGAGTCGATTCTGCATGCTTTAAGTGTGTTTGGTGGCTCAGAACCATCAAAAAACGTTGAAATATAGTTCAAATTCAATAAAAATCGACAAAAATACAGTTTCTAGTTAAAATTTGATGGTTTCGTTGCACTTTCCGAGCCCGTAGGGTATCTGAGTGGCTTAAAAGTACAAGAAAACACTTCAAAAGTGACGTTTCTGAAGAATTTTAACAGTTTTCTTGTATCTACGAACGCCAGAATGCATAAAATTGACCTAAACGTCTCCTTTTCCTATTCTGAGTCGATTCTGCATGCTTTAAGTGTGTTTGGTGGCTCAGAACCATCAAAAAACGTTGAAATATAGTTCAAATTCAATAAAAATCGACAAAAATACAGTTTCTAGTTAAAATTTGATGGTTTCGTTGCACTTTCCGAGCCCGTAGGGTATCTGAGTGGCTTAAAAGTACAAGAAAACACTTCAAAAGTGACGTTTCTGAAGAATTTTAACAGTTTTCTTGTATCTACGAACGCCAGAATGCATAAAATTGACCTAAACGTCTCCTTTTCCTATTCTGAGTCGATTCTGCATGCTTTAAGTGTTTGGTGGCTCAGAACCATCAAAAAACGTTGAAATATAGTTCAAATTCAATAAAAATCGACAAAAATACAGTTTCTAGCTAAAATTTGATGGTTTCGTTGCACTTTCCGAGCCCGTTGGGTATCTGAGTGGCTTAAAAGTACAAGAAAACACTTCAAAAGTGACGTTTCTGAAGAATTTTAACAGTTTTCTTGTATCTACGAACGCCAGAATGCATAAAATTGACCTAAACGTCTCCTTGTCCTATTCTGAGTCGATTCTGCATGCTTTAAGTGTGTTTGGTGGCTCAGAACCATCAAAAAATGTTGAAATATAGTTCAAATTCAATAAAAATCGACAAAAATACAGTTTCTAGTTAAAATTTGATGGTTTCGTTGCACTTTCCGAGCCCGTAGGGTATCTGAGTGGCTTAAAAATACAAGAAAACACTTCAAAAGTGACGTTTCTGAAGAATTTTAACAGTTTTCTTGTATCTACGAACGCCAGAATGCATAAAATTGACCTAAACGTCTCCTTTTCCTATTCTGAGTCGATTCTGCATGCTTTAAGTGTGTTTGGTGGCTCAGAACCATCAAATAACGTTGAAATATAGTTCAAATTCAATAAAAATCGACAAAAATACAGTTTCTAGTTAAAATTTGATGGTTTCGTTGCAGTTTCCGAGCCCGTAGGGTATCTGAGTGGCTTAAAAGTACAAGAAAACACTTCAAAAGTGACGTTTCTAAAGTATTTTAACAGTTTTCTTGTATCTACGAACGCCAGAATGCATAAAATTGACCTAAACGTCTCCTTTTCCTATTCTGAGTCGATTCTGCATGCTTTAAGTGTGTTTGGTGGCTCAGAACCATCAAAAAACGTTGAAATATAGTTCAAATTCAATAAAAATCGACAAAAATACAGTTTCTAGCTAAAATTTGATGGTTTCGTTGCACTTTCCGAGCCCGTAGGGTATCTGAATGGCTTAAAAGTACAAGAAAACACTTCAAAAGTGACGTTTCTGAAGAATTTTAACAGTTTTCTTGTATCTACGAACGCCAGAATGCATAAAATTGACCTAAACGTCTCCTTTTCCTATTCTGAGTCGATTCTGCATGCTTTAAGTGTGTTTGGTGGCTCAGAACCATCAAAAAACGTTGAAATATAGTTCAAATTCAATAAAAATCGACAAAAATACAGTTTCTAGTTAAAATTTGATGGTTTCGTTGCACTTTCCGAGCCCGTAGGGTATCTGAGTGGCTTAAAAGTACAAGAAAACACTTCAAAAGTGACGTTTCTGAAGAATTTTAACAGTTTTCTTGTATCTACGAACGCCAGAATGCATAAAATTGACCTAAACGTCTCCTTTTCCTATTCTGAGTCGATTCTGCATGCTTTAAGTGTGTTTGGTGGCTCAGAACCATCAAAAAACGTTGAAATATAGTTCAAATTCAATAAAAATCGACAAAAATACAGTTTCTAGCTAAAATTTGATGGTTTCGTTGCACTTTCCGAGCCCGTAGGGTATCTGAGTGGCTTAAAAGTACAAGAAAACACTTCAAAAGTGACGTTTCTGAAGAAATTTAACAGTTTTCTTGTATCTACGAACGCCAGAATGCATAAAATTGACCTAAACGTCTCCTTTTCCTATTCTGAGTCGATTCTGCATGCTTTAAGTGTGTTTGGTGGCTCAGAACCATCAAAAAACGTTGAAATATAGTTCAAATTCAATAAAAATCGACAAAAATACAGTTTCTAGTTAAAATTTGATGGTTTCGTTGCACTTTCCGAGCCCGTAGGGGATCTGAGTGGCTTAAAAGTACAAGAAAATACTTCAAAAGTGACGTTTCTGAAGAATTTTAACAGTTTTCTTGTATCTACGAACGCCAGAATGCATAAAATTGACCTAAACGTCTCCTTTTCCTATTCTGAGTCGATTCTGCATGCTTTAAGTGTGTTTGGTGGCTCAGAACCATCAAAAAACGTTGAAATATAGTTCAAATTCAATAAAAATCGACAAAAATACAGTTTCTAGCTAAAATTTGATGGTTTCGTTGCACTTTCCGAGCCCGTAGGGTATCTGAGTGGCTTAAAAGTACAAGAAAACACTTCAAAAGTGACGTTTCTGAAGAATTTTAACAGTGTTCTTGTATCTACGAACGCCAGAATGCATAAAATTGACCTAAACGTCTCCTTTTCCTATTCTGAGTCGATTCTGCATGCTTTAAGTGTGTTTGGTGGCTCAGAACCATAAAAAAACGTTGAAATATAGTTCAAATTCAATAAAAATCGACAAAAATACAGTTTCTAGTTAAAATTTGATGGTTTCGTTGCACTTTCCGAGCCCGTAGGGTATCTGAATGGCTTAAAAGTACAAGAAAACACTTCAAAAGTGACGTTTCTAAAGTATTTTAACAGTTTTCTTGTATCTACGAACGCCAGAATGCATAAAATTGACCTAAACGTCTCCTTTTCCTATTCTGAGTCGATTCTGCATGCTTTAAGTGTGTTTGGTGGCTCAGAACCATCAAAAAACGTTGAAATATAGTTCAAATTCAATAAAAATCGACAAAAATACAGTTTCTAGCTAAAATTTGATGGTTTCGTTGCACTTTCCGAGCCCGTAGGGTATCTGAGTGGCTTAAAAGTACAAGAAAACACTTCAAAAGTGACGTTTCTGAAGAATTTTAACAGTTTTCTTGTATCTACGAACGCCAGAATGCATAAAATTGACCTAAACGTCTCCTTTTCCTATTCTGAGTCGATTCTGCATGCTTTAAGTGTGTTTGGTGGCTCAGAACCATCAAAAAACGTTGAAATATAGTTCAAATTCAATAAAAATCGACAAAAATACAGTTTCTAGTTAAAATTTGATGGTTTCGTTGCACTTTCCGAGCCCGTAGGGTATCTGAGTGGCTTAAAAGTACAAGAAAACACTTCAAAAGTGACGTTTCTGAAGAATTTTAACAGTTTTCTTGTATCTACGAACGCCAGAATGCATAAAATTGACCTAAACGTCTCCTTTTCCTATTCTGAGTCGATTCTGCATGCTTTAAGTGTGTTTGGTGGCTCAGAACCATCAAAAAACGTTGAAATATAGTTCAAATTCAATAAAAATCGACAAAAATACAGTTTCTAGTTAAAATTTGATGGTTTCGTTGCACTTTCCGAGCCCGTAGGGTATCTGAGTGGCTTAAAAGTACAAGAAAACACTTCAAAAGTGACGTTTCTGAAGAATTTTAACAGTTTTCTTGTATCTACGAACGCCAGAATGCATAAAATTGACCTAAACGTCTCCTTTTCCTATTCTGAGTCGATTCTGCATGCTTTAAGTGTGTTTGGTGGCTCAGAACCATCAAAAAACGTTGAAATATAGTTCAAATTCAATAAAAATCGACAAAAATACAGTTTCTAGTTAAAATTTGATGGTTTCGTTGCACTTTCCGAGCCCGTAGGGTATCTGAGTGGCTTAAAAGTACAAGAAAACACTTCAAAAGTGACGTTTCTGAAGAATTTTAACAGTTTTCTTGTATCTACGAACGCCAGAATGCATAAAATTGACCTGAACGTCTCCTTTTCCTATTCTGAGTCGATTCTGCATGCTTTAAGTGTGTTTGGTGGCTCAGAACCATCAAAAAACGTTGAAATATAGTTCAAATTCAATAAAAATCGACAAAAATACAGTTTCTAGTTAAAATTTGATGGTTTCGTTGCACTTTCCGAGCCCGTAGGGTATCTGAGTGGCTTAAAAGTACAAGAAAACACTTCAAAAGTGACGTTTCTGAAGAATTTTAACAGTTTTCTTGTATCTACGAACGCCAGAATGCATAAAATTGACCTGAACGTCTCCTTTTCCTATTCTGAGTCGATTCTGCATGCTTTAAGTGTGTTTGGTGGCTCAGAACCATCAAAAAAACGTTGAAATATAGTTCAAATTCAATAAAAATCGACAAAAATACAGTTTCTAGCTAAAATTTGATGGTTTCGTTGCACTTTCCGAGCCCGTAGTGTTTCTGAGTGGCTTAAAAGTACAAGAAAACACTTCAAAAGTGACGTTTCTGAAGAATTTTAACAGTTTTCTTGTATCTACGAACGCCAGAATGCATAAAATTGACCTAAACGTCTCCTTTTCCTATTCTGAGTCGATTCTGCATGCTTTAAGTGTGTTTGGTGGCTCAGAACCATCAAAAAACGTTGAAATATAGTTCAAATTCAATAAAAATCGACAAAAATACAGTTTCTAGTTAAAATTTGATGGTTTCGTTGCACTTTCCGAGCCTGTAGGGTATCTGAGTGGCTTAAAAGTACAAGAAAACACTTCAAAAGTGACGTTTCTGAAGAATTTTAACAGTTTTCTTGTATCTACGAACGCCAGAATGCATAAAATTGACCTAAACGTCTCCTTTTCCTATTCTGAGTCGATTCTGCATGCTTTAAGTGTGTTTGGTGGCTCAGAACCATCAAAAAACGTTGAAATATAGTTCAAATTCAATAAAAATCGACAAAAATACAGTTTCTAGCTAAAATTTGATGGTTTCGTTGCACTTTCCGAGCCCGTAGGGTATCTGAGTGGCTTAAAAGTACAAGAAAACACTTCAAAAGTGACGTTTCTGAAGAATTTTAACAGTTTTCTTGTATCTACGAACGCCAGAATGCATAAAATTGACCTAAACGTCTCCTTTTCCTATTCTGAGTCGATTCTGCATGCTTTAAGTGTGTTTGGTGGCTCAGAACCATCAAAAAACGTTGAAATATAGTTCAAATTCAATAAAAATCGACAAAAAATACAGTTTCTAGTTAAAATTTGATGGTTTCGTTGCACTTTCCGAGCCCGTAGGGTATCTGAGTGGCTTAAATGTACAAGAAAACACTTCAAAAGTGACGTTTCTGAAGAATTTTAACAGTTTTCTTGTATCTACGAACGCCAGAATGCATAAAATTGACCTAAACGTCTCCTTTTCCTATTCTGAGTCGATTCTGCATGCTTTAAGTGTGTTTGGTGGCTCAGAACCATCAAAAAACGTTGAAATATAGTTCAAATTCAATAAAAATCGACAAAAATACAGTTTCTAGTTAAAATTTGATGGTTTCGTTGCACTTTCCGAGCCCGTAGGGTATCTGAGTGGCTTAAAAGTACAAGAAAACACTTCAAAAGTGACGTTTCTGAAGAATTTTAACAGTTTTCTTGTATCTACGAACGCCAGAATGCATAAAATTGACCTAAACGTCTCCTTTTCCTATTCTGAGTCGATTCTGCATGCTTTAAGTGTGTTTGGTGGCTCAGAACCATCAGAAAACGTTGAAATATAGTTCAAATTCAATAAAAATCGACAAAAATACAGTTTCTAGCTAAAATTTGATGGTTTCGTTGCACTTTCCTAGCCCGTAGGGTATCTGAGTGGCTTAAAAGTACAAGAAAACACTTCAAAAGTGACGTTTCTGAAGAATTTTAACAGTTTTCTTGTATCTACGAAAGCCAGAATGCATAAAATTGACCTAAACGTCTCCTTTTCCTATTTTTAGGAGTCGATTCTGCATGCTTTAAGTGTGTTTGGTGGCTCAGAACCATCAAAAAACGTTGAAATATAGTTCAAATTCAATAAAAATCGACAAAAATACAGTTTCTAGTTAAAATTTGATGGTTTCGTTGCACTTTCCGAGCCCGTAGGGTATCTGAGTGGCTTAAATGTACAAGAAAACACTTCAAAAGTGACGTTTCTGAAGAATTTTAACAGTTTTCTTGTATCTACGAACGCCAGAATGCATAAAATTGACCTAAACGTCTCCTTTTCCTATTCTGAGTCGATTCTGCATGCTTTAAGTGTGTTTGGTGGCTCAGAACCATCAAAAAACGTTGAAATATAGTTCAAATTCAATAAAAATCGACAAAAATACAGTTTCTAGTTAAAATTTGATGGTTTCGTTGCACTTTCCGAGCCCGTAGGGTATCTGAGTGGCTTAAAAGTACAAGAAAACACTTCAAAAGTGACGTTTCTGAAGAATTTTAACAGTTTTCTTGTATCTACGAACGCCAGAATGCATAAAATTGACCTAAACGTCTCCTTTTCCTATTCTGAGTCGATTCTGCATGCTTTAAGTGTGTTTGGTGGCTCAGAACCATCAGAAAACGTTGAAATATAGTTCAAATTCAATAAAAATCGACAAAAATACAGTTTCTAGCTAAAATTTGATGGTTTCGTTGCACTTTCCTAGCCCGTAGGGTATCTGAGTGGCTTAAAAGTACAAGAAAACACTTCAAAAGTGACGTTTCTGAAGAATTTTAACAGTTTTCTTGTATCTACGAAAGCCAGAATGCATAAAATTGACCTAAACGTCTCCTTTTCCTATTTTTAGGAGTCGATTCTGCATGCTTTAAGTGTGTTTGGTGGCTCAGAACCATCAAAAAACGTTGAAATATAGTTCAAATTCAATAAAAATCGACAAAAATACAGTTTCTAGCTAAAATTTGATGGTTTCGTTGCACTTTCCGAGCCCGTAGGGTATCTGAGTGGCTTAAAAGTACAAGAAAACACTTCAAAAGTGACGTTTCTGAAGAATTTTAACAGTTTTCTTGTATCTACGAACGCCAGAATGCATAAAATTGACCTAAACGTCTCCTTTTCCTATTCTGAGTCGATTCTGCATGCTTTAAGTGTGTTTGGTGGCTCAGAACCATCAAAAAACGTTGAAATATAGTTCAAATTCAATAAAAATCGACAAAAATACAGTTTCTAGCTAAAATTTGATG
The DNA here is from genome assembly GCF_036711695.1 of Zophobas morio. Lineage (NCBI taxonomy): Eukaryota > Metazoa > Arthropoda > Insecta > Coleoptera > Tenebrionidae > Zophobas > Zophobas morio. Next base: position 71,520 of record NW_026972557.1, read on the forward strand.
GTTTCGTTGCACTTTCCGAGCCCGTGTATCTGAGTGGCTTAAAAGTACAAGAAAACACTTCAAAAGTGACGTTTCTGAAGAATTTTAACAGTTTCCTTGTATCTACGAACGCCAGAATGCATAAAATTGACCTAAACGTCTCCTTTTCCTATTCTGAGTCGATTCTGCATGCTTTAAGTGTGTTTGGTGGCTCAGAACCATCAAAAAACGTTGAAATATAGTTCAAATTCAATAAAAATCGACAAAAATACAGTTTCTAGTTAAAATTTGATGGTTTCGTTGCACTTTCCGAGCCCGTAGGGTATCTGAGTGGCTTAAAAGTACAAGAAAACACTTCAAAAGTGACGTTTCTGAAGAATTTTAACAGTTTTCTTGTATCTACGAACGCCAGAATGCATAAAATTGACCTAAACGTCTCCTTTTCCTATTCTGAGTCGATTCTGCATGCTTTAAGTGTGTTTGGTGGCTCAGAACCATCAAAAAACGTTGAAATATAGTTCAAATTCAATAAAAATCGACAAAAATACAGTTTCTAGCTAAAATTTGATGGTTTCGTTGCACTTTCCGAGCCCGTAGGGTATCTGAGTGGCTTAAAAGTACAAGAAAACACTTCAAAAGTGACGTTTCTGAAGAATTTTAACAGTTTTCTTGTATCTACGAACGCGAGAATGCATAAAATTGACCTAAACGTCTCCTTTTCCTATTCTGAGTCGATTCTGCATGCTTTAAGTGTGTTTGGTGGCTCAGAACCATCAAAAAACGTTGAAATATAGTTCAAATTCAATAAAAATCGACAAAAATACAGTTTCTAGTTAAAATTTTATGGTTTCGTTGCACTTTCCGAGCCCGTAGGGTATCTGAGTGGCTTAAAAGTACAAGAAAACACTTCAAAAGTGACGTTTCTGAAGAATTTTAACAGTTTTCTTGTATCTACGAACGCCAGAATGCATTAAATTGACCTAAACGTCTCCTTTTCCTATTCTGAGTCGATTCTGCATGCTTTAAGTGTGTTTGGTGGCTCAGAACCATCAAAAAACGTTGAAATATAGTTCAAATTCAATAAAAATCGACAAAAATACAGTTTCTAGTTAAAATTTGATGGTTTCGTTGCACTTTCCGAGCCCGTAGGGTATCTGAGTGGCTTAAAAGTACAAGAAAACACTTCAAAAGTGACGTTTCTGAAGAATTTTAACAGTTTTCTTGTATCTACGAACACCAGAATGCATAAAATTGACCTAAACGTCTCCTTTTCCCATTCTGAGTCAATTCTGCATGCTTTAAGTGTGTTTGGTGGCTCAGAACCATCAAAAAACGTTGAAATATAGTTCAAATTCAATAAAAATCGACAAAAATACAGTTTCTAGCTAAAATTTGATGGTTTCGTTGCACTTTCCGAGCCCGTAGGGTATCTGAGTGGCTTAAAAGTACAAGAAAACACTTCAAAAGTGACGTTTCTGAAGAATTTTAACAGTTTTCTTGTATCTACGAACGCCAGAATGCATAAAATTGACCTAAACGTCTCCTTTTCCTATTCTGAGTCGATTCTGCATGCTTTAAGTGTGTTTGGTGGCTCAGAACCATCAAAAAACGTTGAAATATAGTTCAAATTCAATAAAAATCGACAAAAATACAGTTTCTAGTTAAAATTTGATGGTTTCGTTGCACTTTCCGAGCCCGTAGGGTATCTGAGTGGCTTAAATGTACAAGAAAACACTTCAAAAGTGACGTTTCTGAAGAATTTTAACAGTTTTCTTGTATCTACGAACGCCAGAATGCATAAAATTGACCTAAACGTCTCCTTTTCCTATTCTGAGTCGATTCTGCATGCTTTAAGTGTGTTTGGTGGCTCAGAACCATCAAAAAACGTTGAAATATAGTTCAAATTCAATAAAAATCGACAAAAATACAGTTTCTAGTTAAAATTTGATGGTTTCGTTGCACTTTCCGAGCCCGTAGGGTATCTGAGTGGCTTAAAAGTACAAGAAAACACTTCAAAAGTGACGTTTCTGAAGAATTTTAACAGTTTTCTTGTATCTACGAACGCCAGAATGCATAAAATTGACCTAAACGTCTCCTTTTCCTATTCTGAGTCGATTCTGCATGCTTTAAGTGTGTTTGGTGGCTCAGAACCATCAAAAAACGTTGAAATATAGTTCAAATTCAATAAAAATCGACAAAAATACAGTTTCTAGTTAAAATTTGATGGTTTCGTTGCACTTTCCGAGCCCGTAGGGTATCTGAGTGGCTTAAATGTACAAGAAAACACTTCAAAAGTGACGTTTCTGAAGAATTTTAACAGTTTTCTTGTATCTACGAACGCCAGAATGCATAAAATTGACCTAAACGTCTCCTTTTCCTATTCTGAGTCGATTCTGCATGCTTTAAGTGTGTTTGGTGGCTCAGAACCATCAAAAACGTTGAAATATAGTTCAAATTCAATAAAAATCGACAAAAATACAGTTTCTAGTTAAAATTTGATGGTTTCGTTGCACTTTCCGAGCCCGTAGGGTATCTGAGTGGCTTAAAAGTACAAGAAAACACTTCAAAAGTGACGTTTCTGAAGAATTTTAACAGTTTTCTTGTATCTACGAACGCCAGAATGCATAAAATTGACCTAAACGTCTCCTTTTCCTATTCTGAGTCGATTCTGCATGCTTTAAGTGTGTTTGGTGGCTCAGAACCATCAGAAAACGTTGAAATATAGTTCAAATTCAATAAAAATCGACAAAAATACAGTTTCTAGCTAAAATTTGATGGTTTCGTTGCACTTTCCTAGCCCGTAGGGTATCTGAGTGGCTTAAAAGTACAAGAAAACACTTCAAAAGTGACGTTTCTGAAGAATTTTAACAGTTTTCTTGTATCTACGAAAGCCAGAATGCATAAAATTGACCTAAACGTCTCCTTTTCCTATTTTTAGGAGTCGATTCTGCATGCTTTAAGTGTGTTTGGTGGCTCAGAACCATCAAAAAACGTTGAAATATAGTTCAAATTCAATAAAAATCGACAAAAATACAGTTTCTAGCTAAAATTTGATGGTTTCGTTGCACTTTCCGAGCCCGTAGGGTATCTGAGTGGCTTAAAAGTACAAGAAAACACTTCAAAAGTGACGTTTCTGAAGAATTTTAACAGTTTTCTTGTATCTACGAACGCCAGAATGCATAAAATTGACCTAAACGTCTCCTTTTCCTATTCTGAGTCGATTCTGCATGCTTTAAGTGTGTTTGGTGGCTCAGAACCATCAAAAAACGTTGAAATATAGTTCAAATTCAATAAAAATCGACAAAAATACAGTTTCTAGCTAAAATTTGATGGTTTCGTTGCACTTTCCGAGACCGTGTATCTGAGTGGCTTAAAAGTACAAGAAAACACTTCAAAAGTGACGTTTCTGAAGAATTTTAACAGTTTCCTTGTATCTACGAACGCCAGAATGTATAAAATTGACCTAAACGTCTCCTTTTCCTATTCTGAGTCGATTCTGCATGCTTTAAGTGTGTTTGGTGGCTCAGAACCATCAAAAAACGTTGAAATATAGTTCAAATTCAATAAAAATCGACAAAAATACAGTTTCTAGTTAAAATTTGATGGTTTCGTTGCACTTTCCGAGCCCGTAGGGTATCTGAGTGGCTTAAAAGTACAAGAAAACACTTCAAAAGTGACGTTTCTGAAGAATTTTAACAGTTTTCTTGTATCTACGAACGCCAGAATGCATAAAATTGACCTAAACGTCTCCTTTTCCTATTCTGAGTCGATTCTGCATGCTTTAAGTGTGTTTGGTGGCTCAGAACCATCAAAAAACGTTGAAATATAGTTCAAATTCAATAAAAATCGACAAAAATACAGTTTCTAGCTAAAATTTGATGGTTTCGTTGCACTTTCCGAGCCCGTAGGGTATCTGAGTGGCTTAAAAGTACAAGAAAACACTTCAAAAGTGACGTTTCTGAAGAATTTTAACAGTTTTCTTGTATCTACGAACGCGAGAATGCATAAAATTGACCTAAACGTCTCCTTTTCCTATTCTGAGTCGATTCTGCATGCTTTAAGTGTGTTTGGTGGCTCAGAACCATCAAAAAACGTTGAAATATAGTTCAAATTCAATAAAAATCGACAAAAATACAGTTTCTAGTTAAAATTTTATGGTTTCGTTGCACTTTCCGAGCCCGTAGGGTATCTGAGTGGCTTAAAAGTACAAGAAAACACTTCAAAAGTGACGTTTCTGAAGAATTTTAACAGTTTTCTTGTATCTACGAACGCCAGAATGCATTAAATTGACCTAAACGTCTCCTTTTCCTATTCTGAGTCGATTCTGCATGCTTTAAGTGTGTTTGGTGGCTCAGAACCATCAAAAAACGTTGAAATATAGTTCAAATTCAATAAAAATCGACAAAAATACAGTTTCTAGTTAAAATTTGATGGTTTCGTTGCACTTTCCGAGCCCGTAGGGTATCTGAGTGGCTTAAAAGTACAAGAAAACACTTCAAAAGTGACGTTTCTGAAGAATTTTAACAGTTTTCTTGTATCTACGAACACCAGAATGCATAAAATTGACCTAAACGTCTCCTTTTCCCATTCTGAGTCAATTCTGCATGCTTTAAGTGTGTTTGGTGGCTCAGAACCATCAAAAAACGTTGAAATATAGTTCAAATTCAATAAAAATCGACAAAAATACAGTTTCTAGCTAAAATTTGATGGTTTCGTTGCACTTTCCGAGCCCGTAGGGTATCTGAGTGGCTTAAAAGTACAAGAAAACACTTCAAAAGTGACGTTTCTGAAGAATTTTAACAGTTTTCTTGTATCTACGAACGCCAGAATGCATAAAATTGACCTAAACGTCTCCTTTTCCTATTCTGAGTCGATTCTGCATGCTTTAAGTGTGTTTGGTGGCTCAGAACCATCAAAAAACGTTGAAATATAGTTCAAATTCAATAAAAATCGACAAAAATACAGTTTCTAGTTAAAATTTGATGGTTTCGTTGCACTTTCCGAGCCCGTAGGGTATCTGAGTGGCTTAAATGTACAAGAAAACACTTCAAAAGTGACGTTTCTGAAGAATTTTAACAGTTTTCTTGTATCTACGAACGCCAGAATGCATAAAATTGACCTAAACGTCTCCTTTTCCTATTCTGAGTCGATTCTGCATGCTTTAAGTGTGTTTGGTGGCTCAGAACCATCAAAAAACGTTGAAATATAGTTCAAATTCAATAAAAATCGACAAAAATACAGTTTCTAGTTAAAATTTGATGGTTTCGTTGCACTTTCCGAGCCCGTAGGGTATCTGAGTGGCTTAAAAGTACAAGAAAACACTTCAAAAGTGACGTTTCTGAAGAATTTTAACAGTTTTCTTGTATCTACGAACGCCAGAATGCATAAAATTGACCTAAACGTCTCCTTTTCCTATTCTGAGTCGATTCTGCATGCTTTAAGTGTGTTTGGTGGCTCAGAACCATCAGAAAACGTTGAAATATAGTTCAAATTCAATAAAAATCGACAAAAATACAGTTTCTAGCTAAAATTTGATGGTTTCGTTGCACTTTCCTAGCCCGTAGGGTATCTGAGTGGCTTAAAAGTACAAGAAAACACTTCAAAAGTGACGTTTCTGAAGAATTTTAACAGTTTTCTTGTATCTACGAAAGCCAGAATGCATAAAATTGACCTAAACGTCTCCTTTTCCTATTTTTAGGAGTCGATTCTGCATGCTTTAAGTGTGTTTGGTGGCTCAGAACCATCAAAAAACGTTGAAATATAGTTCAAATTCAATAAAAATCGACAAAAATACAGTTTCTAGCTAAAATTCGATGGTTTCGTTGCACTTTCCGAGCCCGTAGGGTATCTGAGTGGCTTAAAAGTACAAGAAAACACTTCAAAAGTGACGTCTCTGAAGAATTTTAACAGTTTTCTTGTATCTACGAACGCCAGAATGCATAAAATTGACCTAAACGTCTCCTTTTCCTATTCTGAGTCGATTCTGCATGCTTTAAGTGTGTTTGGTGGCTCAGAACCATCAAAAAACGTTGAAATATAGTTCAAATTCAATAAAAATCGACAAAAATACAGTTTCTAGCTAAAATTTGATGGTTTCGTTGCACTTTCCGAGCCCGTGTATCTGAGTGGCTTAAAAGTACAAGAAAACACTTCAAAAGTGACGTTTCTGAAGAATTTTAACAGTTTCCTTGTATCTACGAACGCCAGAATGCATAAAATTGACCTAAACGTCTCCTTTTCCTATTCTGAGTCGATTCTGCATGCTTTAAGTGTGTTTGGTGGCTCAGAACCATCAAAAAACGTTGAAATATAGTTCAAATTCAATAAAAATCGACAAAAATACAGTTTCTAGTTAAAATTTGATGGTTTCGTTGCACTTTCCGAGCCCGTAGGGTATCTGAGTGGCTTAAAAGTACAAGAAAACACTTCAAAAGTGACGTTTCTGAAGAATATTAACAGTTTTCTTGTATCTACGAACGCCAGAATGCATAAAATTGACCTAAACGTCTCCTTTTCCTATTCTGAGTCGATTCTGCATGCTTTAAGTGTGTTTGGTGGCTCATAACCATCAAAAAACGTTGAAATATAGTTCAAATTCAATAAAAATCGACAAAAATACAGTTTCTAGTTAAAATTTGATGGTTTCGTTGCACTTTCCGAGCCCGTAGGGTATCTGAGTGGCTTAAAAGTACAAGAAAACACTTCAAAAGTGACGTTTCTGAAGAATTTTAACAGTTTTCTTGTATCTACGAACGCCAGAATGCATAAAATTGACCTAAACGTCTCCTTTTCCTATTCTGAGTCGATTCTGCATGCTTTAAGTGTGTTTGGTGGCTCAGAACCATCAAAAAACGTTGAAATATAGTTCAAATTCAATAAAAATCGACAAAAATACAGTTTCTAGCTAAAATTTGATGGTTTCGTTGCACTTTCCGAGCCCGTAGGGTATCTGAGTGGCTTAAAAGTACAAGAAAACACTTCAAAAGTGACGTTTCTGAAGAATTTTAACAGTTTTCTTGGATCTACGAACGCCAGAATGCATAAAATTGACCTAAACGTCTCCTTTTCCTATTCTGAGTCGATTCTGCATGCTTTAAGTGTGTTTGGTGGCTCAGAACCATCAAAAAACGTTGAAATATAGTTCAAATTCAATAAAAATCGACAAAAATACAGTTTCTAGCTAAAATTTGATGGTTTCGTTGCACTTTCCGAGCCCGTAGGGTATCTGAGTGGCTTAAAAGTACAAGAAAACACTTCAAAAGTGACGTTTCTGAAGAATTTTAACAGTTTTCTTGTATCTACGAACGCCAGAATGCATAAAATTGACCTAAACGTCTCCTTTTCCTATTCTGAGTCGATTCTGCATGCTTTAAGTGTGTTTGGTGGCTCAGAACCATCAAAAAACGTTGAAATATAGTTCAAATTCAATAAAAATCGACAAAAATACAGTTTCTAGCTAAAATTTGATGGTTTCGTTGCACTTTCCGAGCCCGTAGGGTATCTGAGTGGCTTAAAAGTACAAGAAAACACTTCAAAAGTGACGTTTCTGAAGAATTTTAACAGTTTTCTTGTATCTACGAACGCGAGAATGCATAAAATTGACCTAAACGTCTCCTTTTCCTATTCTGAGTCGATTCTGCATGCTTTAAGTGTGTTTGGTGGCTCAGAACCATCAAAAAACGTTGAAATATAGTTCAAATTCAATAAAAATCGACAAAAATACAGTTTCTAGTTAAAATTTTATGGTTTCGTTGCACTTTCCGAGCCCGTAGGGTATCTGAGTGGCTTAAAAGTACAAGAAAACACTTCAAAAGTGACGTTTCTGAAGAATTTTAACAGTTTTCTTGTATCTACGAACGCCAGAATGCATTAAATTGACCTAAACGTCTCCTTTTCCTATTCTGAGTCGATTCTGCATGCTTTAAGTGTGTTTGGTGGCTCAGAACCATCAAAAAACGTTGAAATATAGTTCAAATTCAATAAAAATCGACAAAAATACAGTTTCTAGTTAAAATTTGATGGTTTCGTTGCACTTTCCGAGCCCGTAGGGTATCTGAGTGGCTTAAAAGTACAAGAAAACACTTCAAAAGTGACGTTTCTGAAGAATTTTAACAGTTTTCTTGTATCTACGAACGCCAGAATGCATAAAATTGACCTAAACGTCTTCTTTTCCTATTCTGAGTCGATTCTGCATGCTTTAAGTGTGTTTGGTGGCTCAGAACCATCAAAAAACGTTGAAATATAGTTCAAATTCAATAAAAATCGACAAAAATACAGTTTCTAGTTAAAATTTGATGGTTTCGTTGCACTTTCCGAGCCCGTAGGGTATCTGAGTGGCTTAAAAGTACAAGAAAACACTTCAAAAGTGACGTTTCTGAAGAATTTTAACAGTTTTCTTGTATCTACGAACGCCAGAATGCATAAAATTGACCTAAACGTATCCTTTTCCTATTCTGAGTCGATTCTGCATGCTTTAAGTGTGTTTGGTGGCTCAGAACCATCAAAAAACGTTGAAATATAGTTCAAATTCAATAAAAATCGACAAAAATACAGTTTCTAGTTAAAATTTGATGGTTTCGTTGCACTTTCCGAGCCCGTAGGGTATCTGAGTGGCTTAAAAGTACAAGAAAACACTTCAAAAGTGACGTTTCTGAAGAATTTTAACAGTTTTCTTGTATCTACGAACGCCAGAATGCATAAAATTGACCTAAACGTCTCCTTTTCCTATTCTGAGTCGATTCTGCATGCTTTAAGTGTGTTTGGTGGCTCTGAACCATCAAAAAACGTTGAAATATAGTTCAAATTCAATAAAAATCGACAAAAATACAGTTTCTAGTTAAAATTTGATGGTTTCGTTGCACTTTCTGAGCCCGTAGGGTATCTGAGTGGCTTAAAAGTACAAGAAAACACTTCAAAAGTGACGTTTCTGAAGAATTTTTTTTTTTTTTATTTTTTTTTTTTATTTAGTTAAATCTTTCCCAACGGGGTAATCCCAATTAAAGGGAAAGAGAAACAAAAAAAAACCAAACGATTAGAGAAGAAATGTGCAAATAATTATGTAATAAAAATAATGTAATTTTAGATGAAAGAATATATTGAAAACAAAAATCAAAACCCAGGAAATAATACCTCATAGTCCATATATTGTAACAATTTTATCAATTATAATTGAAAAATTATCAGTGAAATCGCAGTTCCGAAAAATCAGATTACATACTTTGCAAATGGAATAAATCGGTGATTTTTTAAGGATATTGCTATTACATGGCAGACAGTAGAACAAATCATGTTGACGTGAATTGTATCTAGGAACTAGGAAGTTTAGCTTAGCCAGCAAACACATACTGTCAATTTTGTTGTTGATTAAATTCGTTAGAAATCGTACCCCAGCAATAATTCTTCTAGTGTGTAAGGAATTAATCTTAAACCGATTGAGTAAATGAGCATGATTATAACCTCTAGGAGGATACGCTCTATCTTCACAAAATAAGAGATACTTTAGGAATAACCGCTGAACAGATTCAATGTGTTTAATATGTACTTGGTAAATAGGATGCCACACAATCGCTCCGTACTCTAGTTGAGATCTAACTAACGAAAAGAACAATGCTTTACGGGTCTGTATCTTAGTGAAGTCCTTTGTGTTTCTATAAATAAATCCATAGGTTTTATACGCTTTAGAAACAATATGGTTAATGTGTGGAACAAAGGTAAGTTTAGCATCAAACAGTATGCCAAGATCTGTTACAGAATCCTGTCGTTTTAAATCGATAGCGTCTATAACGTATTGAAAATGAAGAGGCGACTTTTTACGACAATACGATATTACCAAGCATTTCTGAATATTCAGAAAGAGACGATTTCTTTGACACCATTGAAAGATTTTATTGAGGTCATTTTGAAGGGCGATACAGTCTTTGATCGATGTTATTATTTTATAAATTTTGTAATCATCTGCAAAGAGTAGACTATCGGTTGATACAGTATTAGTGATGTCATTAACAAACAGCAAGAACAACAACGGGCCCAAATTCGAGCCCTGGGGCACACCAGAAGTAGGATGTATTTTCTTGGACGTATGACATTGATATCGGACACATTGGTCTCTGTTTAACAAGTACGATTTAAACAAATTGATGAGAGAATCAGTGAATCCAAATGCTTTTAACTTGTGCAACAATATGTAGTGATCTATTTGATCAAACGCCTTTTGAAAATCAAGATAAACTGCATCAACTTGCTTTCTTTCATCAATTGCCTCGGCTGTAAACTGCGTAAAACAGACCAAGTTCGTTATAGTGGAGCGCCTATCGATAAACCCATGTTGCAGGGGAGAAATGTACATTTTAACCCCAGAATAAATGTGCTTGTATACTATAGTCTCGAAGATCTTGGAAAAATTGCAGAGCAGTGATATGGGTCTATAATTTCCTATATTCGTCTTGTCGCCCTTCTTAAGAATTGGGCAGATAATAGCCGATTTCCATATTGTCGGAAAAGTGGATGTTGTTATTATCAACTTAAATAGATAGTTCAATGGCTGGACGAAAACTGTGGCACAATCTTTCAGCAAAAAACTGGGAACTCCATCAGGACCCATTGTAACCCCATTTTAACAGTTTTCTTGTATCTACGAACGCCAGAATGCATAAAATTGACCTAAACGTCTCCTTTTCCTATTCTGAGTCGATTCTGCATGCTTTAAGTGTGTTTGGTGGCTCAGAACCATCAAAAAACGTCGAAATATAGTTCAAATTCAATAAAAATCGACAAAAATACAGTTTCTAGTTAAAATTTGATGGTTTCGTTGCACTTTCCGAGCCCGTAGGGTATCTGAGTGGCTTAAAAGTACAAGAAAACACTTCAAAAGTGACGTTTTTGAAGAGTTTTAACAGTTTTCTTGTATCTACGAACGCCAGAATGCATAAAATTGACCTAAACGTCTCCTTTTCCTATTCTGAGTCGATTCTGCATGTTTTAAGTGTGTTTGGTGGCTCAGAACCATCAAAAAACGTTGAGATATAGTTCAAATTCAATAAAAATCGACAAAAATACAGTTTCTAGTTAAAATTTGATGGTTTCGTTGCACTTTCCGAGCCCGTAGGGTATCTGAGTGGCTTAAAAGTACAAGAAAACACTTCAAAAGTGACGTTTCTGAAGAATTTTAACAGTTTTCTTGTATCTACGAACGCCAGAATGCATAAAATTGACCTAAACGTCTCCTTTTCCTATTCTGAGTCGATTCTGCATGCTTTAAGTGTGTTTGGTGGCTCAGAACCATCAAAAAACGTTGAAATATAGTTCAAATTCAATAAAAATCGACAAAAATACAGTTTCTAGTTAAAATTTGATGGTTTCGTTGCACTTTCCGAGCCCGTAGGGTATCTGAGTGGCTTAAAAGTACAAGAAAACACTTCAAAAGTGACGTTTCTGAAGAATTTTAACAGTTTTCTTGTATCTACGAACGCCAGAATGCATAAAATTGACCTAAACGTCTCCTTTTCCTATTCTGAGTCGATTCTGCATGCTTTAAGTGTGTTTGGTGGCTCAGAACCATCAAAAAACGTTGAAATATAGTTCAAATTCAATAGAAATCGACAAAAATACAGTTTCTAGTTAAAATTTGATGGTTTCGTTGCACTTTCCGAGCCCGTAGGGTATCTGAGTGGCTTAAAAGTACAAGAAAACACTTCAAAAGTGACGTTTCTGAAGAATTTTAACAGTTTTCTTGTATCTACGAACGCCAGAATGCATAAAATTGACCTAAACGTCTCCTTTTCCTATTCTGAGTCAATTCTGCATGCTTTAAGTGTGTTTGGTGGCTCAGAACCATCAAAAAACGTTGAAATATAGTTCAAATTCAATAAAAATCGACAAAAATACAGTTTCTAGCTAAAATTTGATGGTTTCGTTGCACTTTCCGAGCCCGTAGGGTATCTGAGTGGCTTAAGAGTACAAGAAAACACTTCAAAAGTGACGTTTCTGAAGAATTTTAACAGTTTTCTTGTATCTACGAACGCCAGAATGCATAAAATTGACCTAAACGTCTCCTTTTCCTATTCTGAGTCGATTCTGCATGCTTTAAGTGTGTTTGGTGGCCCAGAACCATCAAAAAACGTTGAAATATAGTTCAAATTCAATAAAAATCGACAAAAATACAGTTTCTAGTTAAAATTTGATGGTTTCGTTGCACTTTCCGAGCCCGTAGGGTATCTGAGTGGCTTAAAAGTACAAGAAAACACTTCAAAAGTGACGTTTCTGAAGAATTTTAACAGTTTTCTTGTATCTACGAACGCCAGAATGCATAAAATTGACCTAAACGTCTCCTTTTCCTATTCTGAGTCGATTCTGCATGCTTTAAGTGTGTTTGGTGGCTCAGAACCATCAAAAAACGTTGAAATATAGTTCAAATTCAATAAAAATCGACAAAAATACAGTTTCTAGCTAAAATTTGATGGTTTCGTTGCACTTTCCGAGCCCGTAGGGTATCTGAGTGGCTTAAAAGTACAAGAAAACACTTCAAAAGTGACGTTTCTGAAGAATTTTAACAGTTTTCTTGTATCTACGAACGCCAGAATGCATAAAATTGACCTAAACGTCTCCTTTTCCTATTCTGAGTCGATTCTGCATGCTTTAAGTGTGTTTGGTGGCTCAGAACCATCAAAAAACGTTGAAATATAGTTCAAATTCAATAGAAATCGACAAAAATACAGTTTCTAGTTAAAATTTGATGGTTTCGTTGCACTTTCCGAGCCCGTAGGGTATCTGAGTGGCTTAAAAGTACAAGAAAACACATCAAAAGTGACGTTTCTGAAGAATTTTAACAGTTTTCTTGTATCTACGAACGCCAGAATGCATAAAATTGACCTAAACGTCTCCTTTTCCTATTCTGAGTCAATTCTGCATGCTTTAAGTGCGTTTGGTGGCTCAGAACCATCAAAAAACGTTGAAATATAGTTCAAATTCAATAAAAATCGACAAAAATACAGTTTCTAGCTAAAATTTGATGGTTTCGTTGCACTTTCCGAGCCCGTAGGGTATCTGAGTGGCTTAAGAGTACAAGAAAACACTTCAAAAGTGACGTTTCTGAAGAATTTTAACAGTTTTCTTGTATCTACGAACGCCAGAATGCATAAAATTGACCTAAACGTCTCCTTTTCCTATTCTGAGTCGATTCTGCATGCTTTAAGTGTGTTTGGTGGCTCAGAACCATCAAAAAACGTTGAAATATAGTTCAAATTCAATAAAAATCGACAAAAATACAGTTTCTAGTTAAAATTTGATGGTTTCGTTGCACTTTCCGAGCCCGTAGGGTATCTGAGTGGCTTAAAAGTACAAGAAAACACTTCAAAAGTGACGTTTCTGAAGAATTTTAACAGTTTTCTTGTATCTACGAACGCCAGAATGCATAAAATTGACCTAAATGTCTCCTTTTCCTATTCTGAGTCGATTCTGCATGCTTTAAGTGTGTTTGGTGGCTCAGAACCATCAAAAAACGTTGAAATATATTTCAAATTCAATAAAAATCGACAAAAATACAGTTTCTAGCTAAAATTTGATGGTTTCGTTGCACTTTCCGAGCCCGTAGGGTATCTGAGTGGCTTAAAAGTACAAGAAAACACTTCAAAAGTGACGTTTCTGAAGAATTTTAACAGTTTTCTTGTATCTACGAATGCCAGAATGCATAAAATTGACCTAAACGTCTCCTTTTCCTATTCTGAGTCGATTCTGCATGCTTTAAGTGTGTTTGGTGGCTCAGAACCATCAAAAAACGTTGAAATATAGTTCAAATTCAATAAAAATCGACAAAAATACAGTTTCTAGCTAAAATTTGATGGTTTCGTTGCACTTTCCGAGCCCGTAGGGTATCTGAGTGGCTTAAAAGTACAAGAAAACACTTCAAAAGTGACGTTTCTGAAGAATTTTAACAGTTTTCTTGTATCTACGAACGCCAGAATGCATAAAATTGACCTAAACGTCTCCTTTTCCTATTCTGAGTCGATTCTGCATGCTTTAAGTGTGTTTGGTGGCTCAGAACCATCAAAAAACGTTGAAATATAGTTCAAATTCAATAAAAATCGACAAAAATACAGTTTCTAGCTAAAATTTGATGGTTTCGTTGCACTTTCCGAGCCCGTAGGGTATCTGAGTGGCTTAAAAGTACAAGAAAACACTTCAAAAGTGACGTTTCTGAAGAATTTTAACAGTTTTCTTGTATCTACGAACGCCAGAATGCATAAAATTGACCTAAACGTCTCCTTTTCCTATTCTGAGTCGATTCTGCATGCTTTAAGTGTGTTTGGTGGCTCAGAACCATCAAAAAACGTTGAAATATAGTTCAAATTTAATAAAAATCGACAAAAATACAGTTTCTAGCTAAAATTTGATGGTTTCGTTGCACTTTCCGAGCCCGTAGGGCATCTGAGTGGCTTAAAAGTACAAGAAAACACTTCAAAAGTGACGTTTCTGAAGAATTTTAACAGTTTTCTTGTATCTACGAACGCCAGAATGCATAAAATTGACCTAAACGTCTCCTTTTCCTATTCTGAGTCGATTCTGCATGCTTTAAGTGTGTTTGGTGGCTCAGAACCATCAAAAAACGTTGAAATATTGTTCAAATTCAATAAAAATCGACAAAAATACAGTTTCTAGCTAAAATTTGATGGTTTCGTTGCACTTTCCGAGCCCGTAGGGTATCTGAGTGGCTTAAAAGTACAAGAAAACACTTCAAAAGTGACGTTTCTGAAGAATTTTAACAGTTTTCTTGTATCTACGAACGCCAGAATGCATAAAATTGACCTAAATGTCTCCTTTTCCTATTCTGAGTCGATTCTGCATGCTTTAAGTGTGTTTGGTGGCTCAGAACCATCAAAAAACGTTGAAATATATTTCAAATTCAATAAAAATCGACAAAAATACAGTTTCTAGCTAAAATTTGATGGTTTCGTTGCACTTTCCGAGCCCGTAGGGTATCTGAGTGGCTTAAAAGTACAAGAAAACACTTCAAAAGTGACGTTTCTGAAGAATTTTAACAGTTTTCTTGTATCTACGAATGCCAGAATGCATAAAATTGACCTAAACGTCTCCTTTTCCTATTCTGAGTCGATTCTGCATGCTTTAAGTGTGTTTGGTGGCTCAGAACCATCAAAAAACGTTGAAATATAGTTCAAATTCAATAAAAATCGACAAAAATACAGTTTCTAGCTAAAATTTGATGGTTTCGTTGCACTTTCCGAGCCCGTAGGGTATCTGAGTGGCTTAAAAGTACAAGAAAACACTTCAAAAGTGACGTTTCTGAAGAATTTTAACAGTTTTCTTGTATCTACGAACGCCAGAATGCATAAAATTGACCTAAACGTCTCCTTTTCCTATTCTGAGTCGATTCTGCATGCTTTAAG
Organism: Zophobas morio; assembly: GCF_036711695.1. Lineage (NCBI taxonomy): Eukaryota > Metazoa > Arthropoda > Insecta > Coleoptera > Tenebrionidae > Zophobas > Zophobas morio. The sequence goes on from NW_026972557.1 coordinate 86,897, forward strand.
TGTGTTTGGTGGCTCAGAACCATCAAAAAACGTTGAAATATAGTTCAAATTCAATAAAAATCGACAAAAATACAGTTTCTAGCTAAAATTTGATGGTTTCGTTGCACTTTCCGAGCCCGTAGGGTATCTGAGTGGCTTAAAAGTACAAGAAAACACTTCAAAAGTGACGTTTCTGAAGAATTTTAACAGTTTTCTTGTATCCACGAACGCCAGAATGCATAAAATTGACCTAAACGTCTCCTTTTCCTATTCTGAGTCGATTCTGCATGCTTTAAGTGTGTTTGGTGGCTCAGAACCATCAAAAAACGTTGAAATATAGTTCAAATTTAATAAAAATCGACAAAAATACAGTTTCTAGCTAAAATTTGATGGTTTCGTTGCACTTTCCGAGCCCGTAGGGTATCTGAGTGGCTTAAAAGTACAAGAAAACACTTCAAAAGTGACGTTTCTGAAGAATTTTAACAGTTTTCTTGTATCTACGAACGCCAGAATGCATAAAATTGACCTAAACGTCTCCTTTTCCTATTCTGAGTCGATTCTGCATGCTTTAAGTGTGTTTGGTGGCTCAGAACCATCAAAAAACGTTGAAATATTGTTCAAATTCAATAAAAATCGACAAAAATACAGTTTCTAGCTAAAATTTGATGGTTTCGTTGCACTTTCCGAGCCCGTAGGGTATCTGAGTGGCTTAAAAGTACAAGAAAACACTTCAAAAGTGACGTTTCTGAAGAATTTTAACAGATTTCTTGTATCTACGAACGCCAGAATGCATAAAATTGACCTAAACGTCTCCTTTTCCTATTCTGAGTCGATTCTGCATGCTTTAAGTGTGTTTGGTGGCTCAGAACCATCAAAAAACGTTGAAATATAGTTCAAATTCAATAGAAATCGACAAAAATACAGTTTCTAGTTAAAATTTGATGGTTTCGTTGCACTTTCCGAGCCCGTTGGGTATCTGAGTGGCTTAAAAGTACAAGAAAACACTTCAAAAGTGACGTTTCTGAAGAATTTTAACAGTTTTCATGTATCTACGAACGCCAGAATGCATAAAATTGACCTAAACGTCTCCTTTTCCTATTCTGAGTCAATTCTGCATGCTTTAAGTGTGTTTGGTGGCTCAGAACCATCAAAAAACGTTGAAATATAGTTCAAATTCAATAAAAATCGACAAAAATACAGTTTCTAGCTAAAATTTGATGGTTTCGTTGCACTTTCCGAGCCCGTAGGGTATCTGAGTGGCTTAAGAGTACAAGAAAACACTTCAAAAGTGACGTTTCTGAAGAATTTTAACAGTTTTCTTGTATCTACGAACGCCAGAATGCATAAAATTGACCTAAACGTCTCCTTTTCCTATTCTGAGTCGATTCTGCATGCTTTAAGTGTGTTTGGTGGCTCAGAACCATCAAAAAACGTTGAAATATAGTTCAAATTCAATAAAAATCGACAAAAATACAGTTTCTAGTTAAAATTTGATGGTTTCGTTGCACTTTCCGAGCCCGTAGGGTATCTGAGTGGCTTAAAAGTACAAGAAAACACTTCAAAAGTGACGTTTCTGAAGAATTTTAACAGTTTTCTTGTATCTACGAACGCCAGAATGCATAAAATTGACCTAAACGTCTCCTTTTCCTATTCTGAGTCGATTCTGCATGCTTTAAGTGTGTTTGGTGGCTCAGAACCATCAAAAAACGTTGAAATATAGTTCAAATTCAATAAAAATCGACAAAAATACAGTTTCTAGCTAAAATTTGATGGTTTCGTTGCACTTTCCGAGCCCGTAGGGTATCTGAGTGGCTTAAAAGTACAAGAAAACACTTCAAAAGTGACGTTTCTGAAGAATTTTAACAGTTTTCTTGTATCTACGAATGCCAGAATGCATAAAATTGACCTGAACGTCTCCTTTTCCTATTCTGAGTCGATTCTGCATGCTTTAAGTGTGTTTGGTGGCTCAGAACCATCAAAAAACGTTGAAATATAGTTCAAATTCAATAAAAATCGACAAAAATACAGTTTCTAGCTAAAATTTGATGGTTTCGTTGCACTTTCCGAGCCCGTAGGGTATCTGAGTGGCTTAAAAGTACAAGAAAACACTTCAAAAGTGACGTTTCTGAAGAATTTTAACAGTTTTCTTGTATCTACGAACGCCAGAATGCATAAAATTGACCTAAACGTCTCCTTTTCCTATTCTGAGTCGATTCTGCATGCTTTAAGTGTGTTTGGTGGCTCAGAACCATCAAAAAACGTTGAAATATAGTTCAAATTTAATAAAAATCGACAAAAATACAGTTTCTAGCTAAAATTTGATGGTTTCGTTGCACTTTCCGAGCCCGTAGAGTATCTGAGTGGCTTAAAAGTACAAGAAAACACTTCAAAAGTGACGTTTCTGAAGAATTTTAACAGTTTTCTTGTATCTACGAACGCCAGAATGCATAAAATTGACCTAAACGTCTCCTTTTCCTATTCTGAGTCGATTCTGCATGCTTTAAGTGTGTTTGGTGGCTCAGAACCATCAAAAAACGTTGAAATATAGTTCAAATTCAATAAAAATCGACAAAAATACAGTTTCTAGTTAAAATTTGATGGTTTCGTTGCACTTTCCGAGCCCGTAGGGTATCTGAGTGGCTTAAAAGTACAAGAAGGTTGTAAAAAACTTTCTGATTAACAAAGCCTACTATAACTATGATCAGTTTCTGAACGACATCAATGTATCCATGCAATAATGTGTATCATGTTCTATATGTTTTCTTCCTTCTGTACAACTTTTCTTGATTTATTACTATCAAACATTGTAAATGACATTTATGTTATCTCTGTATTTTGACGAGTGTAAAATGTGTGTACATTTAAGCACAATAAAAATTGATTGATTGATTGATTGATTGAAGAAAACACTTCAAAAGTGACGTTTCTGAAGAATTTTAACAGTTTTCTTGTATCTACGAACGCCAGAATGCATAAAATTGACCTAAACGTCTCCTTTTCCTATTCTGAGTCGATTCTGCATGCTTTAAGTGTGTTTGGTGGCTCAGAACCATCAAAAAACGTTGAAATATAGTTCAAATTCAATAAAAATCGACAAAAATACAGTTTCTAGCTAAAATTTGATGGTTTCGTTGCACTTTCCGAGCCCGTAGGGTATCTGAGTGGCTTAAAAGTACAAGAAAACACTTCAAAAGTGACGTTTCTGAAGAATTTTAACAGTTTTCTTGTATCTACGAACGCCAGAATGCATAAAATTGACCTAAACGTCTCCTTTTCCTATTCTGAGTCGATTCTGCATGCTTTAAGTGTGTTTGGTGGCTCAGAACCATCAAAAAACGTTGAAATATAGTTCAAATTCAATAAAAATCGACAAAAATACAGTTTCTAGCTAAAATTTGATGGTTTCGTTGCACTTTCCGAGCCCGTAGGGTATCTGAGTGGCTTAAAAGTACAAGAAAACACTTCAAAAGTGACGTTTCTGAAGAATTTTAACAGTTTTCTTGTATCTACGAACGCCAGAATGCATAAAATTGACCTAAACGTCTCCTTTTCCTATTCTGAGTCGATTCTGCATGCTTTAAGTGTGTTTGGTGGCTCAGAACCATCAAAAAACGTTGAAATATAGTTCAAATTCAATAAAAATCGACAAAAATACAGTTTCTAGCTAAAATTTGATGGTTTCGTTGCACTTTCCGAGCCCGTAGGGTATCTGAGTGGCTTAAAAGTACAAGAAAACACTTCAAAAGTGACGTTTCTGAAGAATTTTAACAGTTTTCTTGTATCTACGAACGCCAGAATGCATAAAATTGACCTAAACGTCTCCTTTTCCTATTCTGAGTCGATTCTGCATGCTTTAAGTGTGTTTGGTGGCTCAGAACCATCAAAAAACGTTGAAATATAGTTCAAATTCAATAAAAATCGACAAAAATACAGTTTCTAGCTAAAATTTTATGGTTTCGTTGCACTTTCCGAGCCCGTAGGGTATCTGAGTGGCTTAAAAGTACAAGAAAACACTTCAAAAGTGACGTTTCTGAAGAATTTTAACAGTTTTCTTGTATCTACGAACGCCAGAATGCATAAAATTGACCTAAACGTCTGCTTTTCCTATTCTGAGTCGATTCTGCATGCTTTAAGTGTGTTTGGTGGCTCAGAACCATCAAAAAACGTTGAAATATAGTTCAAATTCAATAAAAATCGACAAAAATACAGTTTCTAGCTAAAATGTGATGGTTTCGTTGCACTTTCCGAGCCCGTAGGGTATCTGAGTGGCTTAAAAGTACAAGAAAACACTTCAAAAGTGACGTTTCTGAAGAATTTTAACAGTTTTCTTGTATCTACGAACGCCAGAATGCATAAAATTGACCTAAACGTCTCCTTTTCCTATTCTGAGTCGATTCTGCATGCTTTAAGTGTGTTTGGTGGCTCAGAACCATCAAAAAACGTTGAAATATAGTTCAAATTCAATAAAAATCGACAAAAATACAGTTTCTAGCTAAAATTTGATGGTTTCGTTGCACTTTCCGAGCCCGTAGGGTATCTGAGTGGCTTAAAAGTACAAGAAAACACTTCAAAAGTGACGTTTCTGAAGAATTTTAACAGTTTTCTTGTATCTACGAACGCCAGAATGCATAAAATTGACCTAAACGTCTCCTTTTCCTATTCTGAGTCGATTCTGCATGCTTTAAGTGTGTTTGGTGGCTCAGAACCATCAAAAAACGTTGAAATATAGTTCAAATTCAATAAAAATCGACAAAAATACAGTTTCTAGCTAAAATTTGATGGTTTCGTTGCACTTTCCGAGCCCGTAGGGTATCTGAGTGGCTTAAAAGTACAAGAAAACACTTCAAAAGTGACGTTTCTGAAGAATTTTAACAGTTTTCTTGTATCTACGAACGCCAGAATGCATAAAATTGACCTAAACGTCTCCTTTTCCTATTCTGAGTCGATTCTGCATGCTTTAAGTGTGTTTGGTGGCTCAGAACCATCAAAAAACGTTGAAATATAGTTCAAATTCAATAAAAATCGACAAAAATACAGTTTCTAGCTAAAATTTGATGGTTTCGTTGCACTTTCCGAGCCCGTAGGGTATCTGAGTGGCTTAAAAGTACAAGAAAACACTTCAAAAGTGACGTTTCTGAAGAATTTTAACAGTTTTCTTGTATCTACGAACGCCAGAATGCATAAAATTGACCTAAACGTCTCCTTTTCCTATTCTGAGTCGATTCTGCATGCTTTAAGTGTGTTTGGTGGCTCAGAACCATCAAAAAACGTTGAAATATAGTTCAAATTCAATAAAAATCGACAAAAATACAGTTTCTAGCTAAAATTTGATGGTTTCGTTGCACTTTCCGAGCCCGTAGGGTATCTGAGTGGCTTAAAAGTACAAGAAAACACTTCAAAAGTGACGTTTCTGAAGAATTTTAACAGTTTTCTTGTATCTACGAACGCCAGAATGCATAAAATTGACCTAAACGTCTCCTTTTCCTACTCTGAGTCGATTCT
>NW_026972558.1:0-80954 GCF_036711695.1 Zophobas morio
CACTTTTGAAGTGTTTTCTTGTACTTTTAAGCCAATCAGATACCCTACGGGCTCGGAAAGTGCAACGAAACCATCAAATTTTAGCTAGAAACTGTATTTTTGTCGATTTTTATTGAATTTGAACTATATTTCAACGTTTTTTGATGGTTCTGAGCCACCAAACACACTTAAAGCATGCAGAATCGACTCAGAATAGGAAAAGGAGACGTTTAGGTCAATTTTATGCATTCTGGCGTTCGTAGATACAAGAAAACTGTTAAAATTCTTCAGAAACGTCACTTTTGAAGTGTTTTCTTGTACTTTTAAGCCAATCAGATACCCTACGGGCTCGGAAAGTGCAACGAAACCATCAAATTTTAGCTAGAAACTGTATTTTTGTCGATTTTTATTGAATTTGAACTATATTTCAACGTTTTTTGATGGTTGTGAGCCACCAAACACACTTAAAGCATGCAGAATCGACTCAGAATAGGAAAAGGAGACGTTTAGGTCAATTTTATGCATTCTGGCGTTCCTAGATACAAGAAAACTGTTAAAATTCTTCAGAAACGTCACTTTTGAAGTGTTTTCTTGTACTTTTAAGCCAATCAGATACCCTACGGGCTCGGAAAGTGCAACGAAACCATCAAATTTTAGCTAGAAACTGTATTTTTGTCGATTTTTATTGAATTTGAACTATATTTCATAGTTTTTTGATGGTTCTGAGCCACCAAACACACTTAAAGCATGCAGAATCGACTCAGAATAGGAAAAGGAGAAGTTTAGGTCAATTTTATGCATTCTGGCGTTCGTAGATACAAGAAAACTGTTAAAATTCTTCAGAAACGTCACTTTTGAAGTGTTTTCTTGTACTTTTAAGCCAATCAGATACCCAACGGGCTCGGAAAGTGCAACGAAACCATCAAATTTTAGCTAGAAACTGTATTTTTGTCGATTTTTATTGAATTTGAACTATATTTCAACGTTTTTTGATGGTTCTGAGCCACCAAACACACTTAAAGCATGCAGAATCGACTCAGAATAGGAAAAGGAGACGTTTAGGTCAATTTTATGCATTCTGGCGTTCGTAGATACAAGAAAACTGTTAAAATTCTTCAGAAACGTCACTTTTGAAGTGTTTTCTTGTACTTTTAAGCCAATCAGATACCCTACGGGCTCGGAAAGTGCAACGAAACCATCAAATTTTAGCTAGAAACTGTATTTTTGTCGATTTTTATTGAATTTGAACTATATTTCAACGTTTTTTGATGGTTCTGAGCCACCAAACACACTTAAAGCATGCAGAATCGACTCAGAATAGGAAAAGGAGACGTTTAGGTCAATTTTATGCATTCTGGCGTTCGTAGATACACGAAAACTGTTAAAATTCTTCAGAAACGTCACTTTTGAAGTGTTTTCTTGTACTTTTAAGCCAATCAGATACCCTACGGGCTCGGAAAGTGCAACCAAACCATCAAATTTTAGCTAGAAACTGTATTTTTGTCGATTTTTATTGAATTTGAACTATATTTCAACGTTTTTTGATGGTTCTGAGCCAAAAAACACACTTAAAGCATGCAGAATCGACTCAGAATAGGAAAAGGAGACGTTTAGGTCAATTTTATGCATTCTGGCGTTCGTAGATACAAGAAAACTGTTAAAATTCTTCAGAAACGTCACTTTTGAAGTTTTTCTTGTACTTTTAAGCCAATCAGATACCCTACGGGCTCGGAAAGTGCAACGAAACCATCAAATTTTAGCTAGAAACTGTATTTTTGTCGATTTTTATTGAATTTGAACTATATTTCAACGTTTTTTGATGGTTCTGAGCCACCAAACACACTTAAAGCATGCAGAATCGACTCAGAATAGGAAAAGGAGACGTTTAGGTCAATTTTATGCATTCTGGCGTTCGTAGATACAAGAAAACTGTTAAAATTCTTCAGAAACGTCACTTTTGAAGTGTTTTCTTGTACTTTTAAGCCAATCAGATACCCTACGGGCTCGGAAAGTGCAACGAAACCATCAAATTTTAGCTAGAAACTGTATTTTTGTCGATTTTTATTGAATTTGAACTATATTTCAACGTTTTTTGATGGTTCTGAGCCACCAAACACACTTAAAGCATGCAGAATCGACTCAGAATAGGAAAAGGAGACGTTTAGGTCAATTTTATGCATTCTGGCGTTCGTAGATACAAGAAAACTGTTAAAATTCTTCAGAAACGTCACTTTTGAAGTGTTTTCTTGTACTTTTAAGCCAATCAGATACCCTACGGGCTCGGAAAGTGCAACGAAACCATCAAATTTTAGCTAGAAACTGTATTTTTCTCGATTTTTATTGAATTTGAACTATATTTCAACGTTTTTTGATGGTTCTGAGCCACCAAACACACTTAAAGCATGCAGAATCGACTCAGAATAGGAAAAGGAGACGTTTAGGTCAATTTTATGCATTCTGGCGTTCGTAGATACAAGAAAACTGTTAAAATTCTTCAGAAACGTCACTTTTGAAGTGTTTTCTTGTACTTTTAAGCCAATCAGATACCCTACGGGCTCGGAAAGTGCAACGAAACCATCAAATTTTAGCTAGAAACTGTATTTTTGTCGATTTTTATTGAATTTGAACTATATTTCAACGTTTTTTGATGGTTCTGAGCCACCAAACACACTTAAAGCATGCAGAATCGACTCAGAATAGGAAAAGGAGACGTTTAGGTCAATTTTATGCATTCTGGCGTTCGTAGATACACGAAAACTGTTAAAATTCTTCAGAAACGTCACTTTTGAAGTGTTTTCTTGTACTTTTAAGCCAATCAGATACCCTACGGGCTCGGAAAGTGCAACCAAACCATCAAATTTTAGCTAGAAACTGTATTTTTGTCGATTTTTATTGAATTTGAACTATATTTCAACGTTTTTTGATGGTTCTGAGCCAAAACACACTTAAAGCATGCAGAATCGACTCAGAATAGGAAAAGGAGACGTTTAGGTCAATTTTATGCATTCTGGCGTTCGTAGATACAAGAAAACTGTTAAAATTCTTCAGAAACGTCACTTTTGAAGTTTTTCTTGTACTTTTAAGCCAATCAGATACCCTACGGGCTCGGAAAGTGCAACGAAACCATCAAATTTTAGCTAGAAACTGTATTTTTGTCGATTTTTATTGAATTTGAACTATATTTCAACGTTTTTTGATGGTTCTGAGCCACCAAACACACTTAAAGCATGCAGAATCGACTCAGAATAGGAAAAGGAGACGTTTAGGTCAATTTTATGCATTCTGGCGTTCGTAGATACAAGAAAACTGTTAAAATTCTTCAGAAACGTCACTTTTGAAGTTTTTCTTGTACTTTTAAGCCAATCAGATACCCTACGGGCTCGGAAAGTGCAACGAAACCATCAAATTTTAGCTAGAAACTGTATTTTTGTCGATTTTTATTGAATTTGAACTATATTTCAACGTTTTTTGATGGTTCTGAGCCACCAAACACACTTAAAGCATGCAGAATCGACTCAGAATAGGAAAAGGAGACGTTTAGGTCAATTTTATGCATTCTGGCGTTCGTAGATACAAGAAAACTGTTAAAATTCTTCAGAAACGTCACTTTTGAAGTGTTTTCTTGTACTTTTAAGCCAATCAGATACCCTACGGGCTCGGAAAGTGCAACGAAACCATCAAATTTTAGCTAGAAACTGTATTTTTCTCGATTTTTATTGAATTTGAACTATATTTCAACGTTTTTTGATGGTTCTGAGCCACCAAACACACTTAAAGCATGCAGAATCGACTCAGAATAGGAAAAGGAGACGTTTAGGTCAATTTTATGCATTCTGGCGTTCGTAGATACAAGAAAACTGTTAAAATTCTTCAGAAACGTCACTTTTGAAGTGTTTTCTTGTACTTTTAAGCCAATCAGATACCCTACGGGCTCGGAAAGTGCAACGAAACCATCAAATTTTAGCTAGAAACTGTATTTTTGTCGATTTTTATTGAATTTGAACTATATTTCAACGTTTTTTGATGGTTCTGAGCCACCAAACACACTTAAAGCATGCAGAATCGACTCAGAATAGGAAAAGGAGACGTTTAGGTCAATTTTATGCATTCTGGCGTTCGTAGATACAAGAAAACTGTTAAAATTCTTCAGAAACGTCACTTTTGAAGTGTTTTCTTGTACTTTTAAGCCAATCAGATACCCTACGGGCTCGGAAAGTGCAACGAAACCATCAAATTTTAGCTAGAAACTGTATTTTTGTCGATTTTTATTGAATTTGAACTATATTTCAACGTTTTTTGATGGTTCTGAGCCACCAAACACACTTAAAGCATGCAGAATCGACTCAGAATAGGAAAAGGAGACGTTTAGGTCAATTTTATGCATTCTGGCGTTCGTAGATACAAGAAAACTGTTAAAATTCTTCAGAAACGTCACTTTTGAAGTGTTTTCTTGTACTTTTAAGCCAATCAGATACCCTACGGGCTCGGAAAGTGCAACGAAACCATCAAATTTTAGCTAGAAACTGTATTTTTGTCGATTTTTATTGAATTTGAACTATATTTCAACGTTTTTTGATGGTTCTGAGCCACCAAACACACTTAAAGCATGCAGAATCGACTCAGAATAGGAAAAGGAGACGTTTAGGTCAATTTTATGCATTCTGGCGTTCGTAGATACAAGAAAACTGTTAAAATTCTTCAGAAACGTCACTTTTGAAGTGTTTTCTTGTACTTTTAAGCCAATCAGATACCCTACGGGCTCGGAAAGTGCAACGAAACCATCAAATTTTAGCTAGAAACTGTATTTTTGTCGATTTTATTTGAATTTGAACTATATTTCAACGTTTTTTGATGGTTCTGAGCCACCAAACACACTTAAAGCATGCAGAATCGACTCAGAATAGGAAAAGGAGACGTTTAGGTCAATTTTATGCATTCTGGCGTTCGTAGATACAAGAAAACTGTTAAAATTCTTCAGAAACGTCACTTTTGAAGTGTTTTCTTGTACTTTTAAGCCAATCAGATACCCTACGGGCTCGGAAAGTGCAACGAAACCATCAAATTTTAGCTAGAAACTGTATTTTGTCGATTTTTATTGAATTTGAACTATATTTCAACGTTTTTTGATGGTTCTGAGCCACCAAACACACTTAAAGCATGCAGAATCGACTCAGAATAGGAAAAGGAGACGTTTAGGTCAATTTTATGCATTCTGGCGTTCGTAGATACAAGAAAACTGTTAAAATTCTTCAGAAACGTCACTTTTGAAGTGTTTTCTTGTACTTTTAAGCCAATCAGATACCCTACGGGCTCGGAAAGTGCAACGAAACCATCAAATTTTAGCTAGAAACTGTATTTTTGTCGATTTTTATTGAATTTGAACTATATTTCAACGTTTTTTGATGGTTCTGAGCCACCAAACACACTTAAAGCATGCAGAATCGACTCAGAATAGGAAAAGGAGACGTTTAGGTCAATTTTATGCATTCTGGCGTTCGTAGATACAAGAAAACTGTTAAAATTCTTCAGAAACGTCACTTTTGAAGTGTTTTCTTGTACTTTTAAGCCAATCAGATACCCTACGGGCTCGGAAAGTGCAACGAAACCATCAAATTTTAGCTAGAAACTGTATTTTTGTCGATTTTTATTGAATTTGAACTATATTTCAACGTTTTTTGATGGTTCTGAGCCACCAAACACACTTAAAGCATGCAGAATCGACTCAGAATAGGAAAAGGAGACGTTTAGGTCAATTTTATGCATTCTGGCGTTCGTAGATACAAGAAAACTGTTAAAATTCTTCAGAAACGTCACTTTTGAAGTGTTTTCTTGTACTTTTAAGCCAATCAGATACCCTACGGGCTCGGAAAGTGCAACGAAACCATCAAATTTTAGCTAGAAACTGTATTTTTGTCGATTTTTATTGAATTTGAACTATATTTCAACGTTTTTTGATGGTTCTGAGCCACCAAACACACTTAAAGCATGCAGAATCGACTCAGAATAGGAAAAGGAGACGTTTAGGTCAATTTTATGCATTCTGGCGTTCGTAGATACAAGAAAACTGTTAAAATTCTTCAGAAACGTCACTTTTGAAGTGTTTTCTTGTACTTTTAAGCCAATCAGATACCCTACGGGCTCGGAAAGTGCAACGAAACCATCAAATTTTAGCTAGAAACTGTATTTTTGGCGATTTTTATTGAATTTGAACTATATTTCAACGTTTTTTGATGGTTGTGAGCCACCAAACACACTTAAAGCATGCAGAATCGACTCAGAATAGGAAAAGGAGACGTTTAGGTCAATTTTATGCATTCTGGCGTTCCTAGATACAAGAAAACTGTTAAAATTCTTCAGAAACGTCACTTTTGAAGTGTTTTCTTGTACTTTTAAGCCAATCAGATACCCTACGGGCTCGGAAAGTGCAACGAAACCATCAAATTTTAGCTAGAAACTGTATTTTTGTCGATTTTTATTGAATTTGAACTATATTTCATAGTTTTTTGATGGTTCTGAGCCACCAAACACACTTAAAGCATGCAGAATCGACTCAGAATAGGAAAAGGAGACATTTAGGTCAATTTTATGCATTCTGGCGTTCGTAGATACAAGAAAACTGTTAAAATTCTTCAGAAACGTCACTTTTGAAGTGTTTTCTTGTACTTTTAAGCCAATCAGATACCCAACGGGCTCGGAAAGTGCAACGAAACCATCAAATTTTAGCTAGAAACTGTATTTTTGTCGATTTTTATTGAATTTGAACTATATTTCAACGTTTTTTGATGGTTCTGAGCCACCAAACACACTTAAAGCATGCAGAATCGACTCAGAATAGGAAAAGGAGACGTTTAGGTCAATTTTATGCATTCTGGCGTTCGTAGATACAAGAAAACTGTTAAAATTCTTCAGAAACGTCACTTTTGAAGTGTTTTCTTGTACTTTTAAGCCAATCAGATACCCTACGGGCTCAGAAAGTGCAACGAAACCATCAAATTTTAGCTAGAAACTGTATTTTTGTCGATTTTTATTGAATTTGAACTATATTTCAACGTTTTTTGATGGTTCTGAGCCACCAAACACACTTAAAGCATGCAGAATCGACTCAGAATAGGAAAAGGAGACGTTTAGGTCAATTTTATGCATTCTGGCGTTCGTAGATACAAGAAAACTGTTAAAATTCTTCAGAAACGTCACTTTTGAAGTGTTTTCTTGTACTTTTAAGCCAATCAGATACCCTACGGGCTCGGAAAGTGCAACGAAACCATCAAATTTTAGCTAGAAACTGTATTTTTGTCGATTTTTATTGAATTTGAACTATATTTCAACGTTTTTTGATGGTTCTGAGCCACCAACTACACTTAAAGCATGCAGAATCGACTCAGAATAGGAAAAGGAGACGTTTAGGTCAATTTTATGCATTCTGGCGTTCGTAGATACAAGAAAACTGTTAAAATTCTTCAGAAACGTCACTTTTGAAGTGTTTTCTTGTACTTTTAAGCCAACCAGATACCCTACGGGCTCGGAAAGTGCAACGAAACCATCAAATTTTAGCTAGAAACTGTATTTTTCTCGATTTTTATTGAATTTGAACTATATTTCAACGTTTTTTGATGGTTCTGAGCCACCAAACACACTTAAAGCATGCAGAATCGACTCAGAATAGGAAAAGGAGACGTTTAGGTCAATTTTATGCATTCTGGCGTTCGTAGATACAAGAAAACTGTTAAAATTCTTCAGAAACGTCACTTTTGAAGTGTTTTCTTGTACTTTTAAGCCAATCAGATACCCTACGGGCTCGGAAAGTGCAACGAAACCATCAAATTTTAGCTAGAAACTGTATTTTTGTCGATTTTTATTGAATTTGAACTATATTTCAACGTTTTTTGATGGTTCTGAGCCACCAAACACACTTAAAGCATGCAGAATCGACTCAGAATAGGAAAAGGAGACGTTTAGGTCAATTTTATGCATTCTGGCGTTCGTAGATACAAGAAAACTGTTAAAATTCTTCAGAAACGTCACTTTTGAAGTGTTTTCTTGTACTTTTAAGCCAATCAGATAACCTACGGGCTCGGAAAGTGCAACGAAACCATCAAATTTTAGCTAGAAACTGTATTTTTGTCGATTTTTATTGAATTTGAACTATATTTCAACGTTTTTTGATGGTTCTGAGCCACCAAACACACTTAAAGCATGCAGAATCGACTCAGAATAGGAAAAGGAGACGTTTAGGTCAATTTTATGCATTCTGGCGTTCGTAGATACAAGAAAACTGTTAAAATTCTTCAGAAACGTCACTTTTGAAGTGTTTTCTTGTACTTTTAAGCCAATCAGATACCCTACGGGCTCGGAAAGTGCAACGAAACCATCAAATTTTAGCTAGAAACTGTATTTTTGTCGATTTTTATTGAATTTGAACTATATTTCAACGTTTTTTGATGGTTCTGAGCCACCAAACACACTTAAAGCATGCAGAATCGACTCAGAATAGGAAAAGGAGACGTTTAGGTCAATTTTATGCATTCTGGCGTTCGTAGATACAAGAAAACTGTTAAAATTCTTCAGAAACGTCACTTTTGAAGTGTTTTCTTGTACTTTTAAGCCAATCAGATACCCTACGGGCTCGGAAAGTGCAACGAAACCATCAAATTTTAGCTAGAAACTGTATTTTTGTCGATTTTTATTGAATTTGAACTATATTTCAACGTTTTTTGATGGTTCTGAGCCACCAAACACACTTAAAGCATGCAGAATCGACTCAGAATAGGAAAAGGAGACGTTTAGGTCAATTTTATGCATTCTGGCGTTCGTAGATACAAGAAAACTGTTAAAATTCTTCAGAAACGTCACTTTTGAAGTGTTTTCTTGTACTTTTAAGCCAATCAGATACCCTACGGGCTCGGAAAGTGCAACGAAACCATCAAATTTTAGCTAGAAACTGTATTTTTGTCGATTTTATTTGAATTTGAACTATATTTCAACGTTTTTTGATGGTTCTGAGCCACCAAACACACTTAAAGCATGCAGAATCGACTCAGAATAGGAAAAGGAGACGTTTAGGTCAATTTTATGCATTCTGGCGTTCGTAGATACAAGAAAACTGTTAAAATTCTTCAGAAACGTCACTTTTGAAGTGTTTTCTTGTACTTTTAAGCCAATCAGATACCCTACGGGCTCGGAAAGTGCAACGAAACCATCAAATTTTAGCTAGAAACTGTATTTTTGTCGATTTTTATTGAATTTGAACTATATTTCAACGTTTTTTGATGGTTCTGAGCCACCAAACACACTTAAAGCATGCAGAATCGACTCAGAATAGGAAAAGGAGACGTTTAGGTCAATTTTATGCATTCTGGCGTTCGTAGATACAAGAAAACTGTTAAAATTCTTCAGAAACGTCACTTTTGAAGTGTTTTCTTGTACTTTTAAGCCAATCAGATACCCTACGGGCTCGGAAAGTGCAACGAAACCATCAAATTTTAGCTAGAAACTGTATTTTTGTCGATTTTTATTGAATTTGAACTATATTTCAACGTTTTTTGATGGTTCTGAGCCACCAAACACACTTAAAGCATGCAGAATCGACTCAGAATAGGAAAAGGAGACGTTTAGGTCAATTTTATGCATTCTGGCGTTCGTAGATACAAGAAAACTGTTAAAATTCTTCAGAAACGTCACTTTTGAAGTGTTTTCTTGTACTTTTAAGCCAATCAGATACCCAACGGGCTCGGAAAGTGCAACGAAACCATCAAATTTTAGCTAGAAACTGTATTTTTGTCGATTTTTATTGAATTTGAACTATATTTCAACGTTTTTTGATGGTTCTGAGCCACCAAACACACTTAAAGCATGCAGAATCGACTCAGAATAGGAAAAGGAGACGTTTAGGTCAATTTTATGCATTCTGGCGTTCGTAGATACAAGAAAACTGTTAAAATTCTTCAGAAACGTCACTTTTGAAGTGTTTTCTTGTACTTTTAAGCCAATCAGATACCCTACGGGCTCGGAAAGTGCAACGAAACCATCAAATTTTAGCTAGAAACTGTATTTTTGTCGATTTTTATTGAATTTGAACTATATTTCAACGTTTTTTGATGGTTCTGAGCCACCAAACACACTTAAAGCATGCAGAATCGACTCAGAATAGGAAAAGGAGACGTTTAGGTCAATTTTATGCATTCTAGCGTTCGTAGATACAAGAAAACTGTTAAAATTCTTCAGAAACGTCACTTTTGAAGTGTTTTCTTGTACTTTTAAGCCAATCAGATACCCTACGGGCTTGGAAAGTGCAACGAAACCATCAAATTTTAGCTAGAAACTGTATTTTTGTCGATTTTTAATAATAATAATAATAATATAATAATAATACTTTATTTGTCCAACAGAGCAATAGTTCCATTTACAGGACAAATAATTCCCAAACTTAAAATATAATTAACATTTAACTAGATAACTAACTAACACCATATTCGTAAGTACTTAATAATAAAATTAATCAAATTGAATGCAACTAAACATAAATTTCATTCACAGTTTGTAACAGTTTCCTTAATGTACAAAAAAATATATCACAAGCTGCATCTCTATCGATTCGATTCAGGTATGTGCAGATAATATACAATGGAGCTTTTCTTCCGATGTTGGTCCTCGGTGTATTACAATATAGCGTTGTAGCATATCGGCTATTTATTCTGGGTACAAAAAAAATAGTTTGCTGAGTAGATCACTACAATCAATAATATTATTTAAAATTTTGTATAGAAAAACAAGTGCGCTACCGATACGTCTACAATACAGTGATTTAAACTGGAATCTTTCAAGTAAATATCCGTTCGAACAGTTCCTCACTGGCCATCTTCTCTCATCCTTATAAAACAAATATTTTAAAAACCTACGCTGAACATTTTCAAGCACTGTTATTTGGTAGTTATAGTAAGGAAACCATGCCAACGAACAATACTCCAATCTAGTTCTAACCAGCGAATAATACAGAGTTTTTAAAATAGAAATATTACTGAATTCTTTACAATTCCTAATAATAAACCCGAGCATCTTACCTGCTTTACTTGTTATGTTATTTATTTGCTCACGAAAGGAAAATTGCGAATCATAACAGACTCCTAGGTCCTTTACAGTCAACATTCTTTGCATAATCATGCCATCAATACCGTAATCATATCGAAAGGGTTGATAACATAAGCTGTACGTAACCACTTTACATTTTTCCTTATTTAAGGGTAAACCATTTAACGAACACCAGGATTGTATTTTGTCAATATCATTCTGCAACAACTGACAATCTTCAACACAATTAATTTTAAGATATAATTTTACATCATCAGCGAAAATAAGTATTTTGGAATTCTCAATCACATCAACAACATCGTTAATGTAGATCAGAAAGAACAAAGGCCCTAAGGTAGAGCCTTGTGGAACTCCAGATGTAGCCGTGTAACAGTCCGATTTAAAACCATTATATAGCACAAAATTTCTACGCCCAGATAAATAAGACGAAAAAAATTTAACCATCAAATCTGAGAAGCCTAGAGCTGATAATTTTCCTAACAGAATCCTATGATTAATTTTATCGAAAACTTTTGAAATATCTGTGTATATTACATCAAGTTGTTTTTTTTCATCAAGTGTGTCAGCAATAGCCTGAGACATGCACGTTAGGTTGGTTAGTGTTGATCTTCCAGCAGTAAAACCATGCTGATATGTAGAAATGATATCTTTGATGTTAAAATACATTTGTTTATGCAATATATTTTCAAAAACCTTGGAAAAATTACATAAAATGGACACAGGACGATAGTTTCGAACATCCGCAAAATCACCAGATTTGAAAACTGGAGTTACTCTGGCATCCTTCCATATATCAGGAAAGCTGGCATTTTTAACACAGAGATTGAACAGATAACACAATGGTTTCAAGAGTGTAGTTGAACAGTCCTTTATAAAAAAAGAGGGTATCTGATCAACTCCAGAAACAGAGCTATTTTTCAGCTTATTAATCGCTTGATGAACATTATCCTCAGTAATTTGAATACTAAAACATAGATTCTTAATTTTGTTAATGTAATTCATGCCAAGAGGTGCTAGGTCATCAGCAGTCGAATTAAATGAAGAACAAAATAGTTTCGCAAACGCATCAACAATATCCTTCGGTTGATCATAACAGCAATCATCTAAGTACACTTTGTTAGGTATAGACGTACGACCTTTCTTCTCCTTTACAAAGGACCAAAAAAATTTTGGATCTGACAGAAGAGAACTTTGCACTCTGTTGATATAATCTTTGAAGTCTCTGCAAATGAGAGTTTTAACCGTTCTACGAACAGAAGAAAATTCATGATACCAACTGTCACAATGACTGCGTTTGTACTTCCTAAATAATTTTCGTTTTAGTTTGAGCATTCCTCTAAGTTCTTCAGAATACCAATTTGGATACTTATATTTTTTACTCTTCACCAACGGAACATGTCTATCTAATATGGAATACAACTGCTCGTAGAAATATCCGCATGCATCATTAGCTTCCCTAATCTGATATAGTGAATTCCAATTAAGATTTAACATATCAATATACAATAAGGAAAAATTCGCTCTCTTAAAATTGTAAATTTTTGACTCCGAACTTATTGGAAAATTAACATAAGATTGATGTTTCAGACCAATATTAATATTTAGTGCAGGATGATATCTATCTTCCGCCACCAGAGGACAAGTATCATGTGCTACAGCACACTCCCCTAAGCTAGTAAAAATTAAATCAAGAAAATGTTCGTCACTATTAGGTACACTATTAAATTGCGTCAAGTTCAATAACGCAGACATTTGAAGAAGTCCATTGGATTTCCTATCTATGGCATTACTGCAAAAACTAACTGCATTAAAATCCCCAATTAAAACTACGTTCGTATACTCCAGAGAAAAATTACCAAATGTTTCTAAAAATGACTCAAAATCTTCTATAGGAATAGCTGGGGGAACATAGACCACAAAAATGTAAACATGATCACCTTGATTACTTAACTTGCAACCAACGATATCTATTAAACAATACTTATCAAATTCAGACAAATCCAGACTTTTAACCTTAAATATATTATTAACAGCCAGAAGTACTCCCCCGCCTCTCTTACGCCCAGTCCTCTGAAAATCCCTGTCAGCACGAAAAACATTATAATTGGCCGGAAAACACTCACAATTATTAATGGACGGGTCAAGCCAAGTCTCAGTTATACAAATTACGTCAAACTCAGCACTAGTAACACCAGCATATATATCATTTACCTTAGATCTCATGCTACAAACATTTTGATAATATATGTATAAATTATTAATATTGTTAATATTGATTTTTATTGAATTTGAACTATATTTCAACGTTTTTTGATGGTTCTGAGCCACCAAACACACTTAAAGCATGCAGAATCGACTCAGAATAGGAAAAGGAGACGTTTAGGTCAATTTTATGCATTCTGGCGTTCGTAGATACAAGAAAACTGTTAAAATTCTTCAGAAACGTCACTTTTGAAGTGTTTTCTTGTACTTTTAAGCCAATCAGATACCCTACGGGCTCGGAAAGTGCAACGAAACCATCAAATTTTAGCTAGAAACTGTATTTTTGTCGATTTTTATTGAATTTGAACTATATTTCAACGTTTTTTGATGGTTCTGAGCCACCAAACACACTTAAAGCATGCAGAATCGACTCAGAATAGGAAAAGGAGACGTTTAGGTCAATTTTATGCATTCTGGCGTTCGTAGATACAAGAAAACTGTTAAAATTCTTCAGAAACGTCACTTTTGAAGTGTTTTCTTGTACTTTTAAGCCAATCAGATACCCTACGGGCTCGGAAAGTGCAACGAAACCATCAAATTTTAGCTAGAAACTGTATTTTTGTCGATTTTTATTGAATTTGAACTATATTTCAACGTTTTTTGATGGTTCTGAGCCACCAAACACACTTAAAGCATGCAGAATCGACTCAGAATAGGAAAAGGAGACGTTTAGGTCAATTTTATGCATTCTGGCGTTCGTAGATACAAGAAAACTGTTAAAATTCTTCAGAAACGTCACTTTTGAAGTGTTTTCTTGTACTTTTAAGCCAATCAGATACCCTACGGGCTCGGAAAGTGCAACGAAACCATCAAATTTTAGCTAGAAACTGTATTTTTGTCGATTTTTATTGAATTTGAACTATATTTCAACGTTTTTTGATGGTTCTGAGCCACCAAACACACTTAAAGCATGCAGAATCGACTCAGAATAGGAAAAGGAGACGTTTAGGTCAATTTTATGCATTCTGGCGTTCGTAGATACAAGAAAACTGTTAAAATTCTTCAGAAACGTCACTTTTGAAGTGTTTTCTTGTACTTTTAAGCCAATCAGATACCCTACGGGCTCGGAAAGTGCAACGAAACCATCAAATTTTAGCTAGAAACTGTATTTTTGTCGATTTTTATTGAATTTGAACTATATTTCAACGTTTTTTGATGGTTCTGAGCCACCAAACACACATAAAGCATGCAGAATCGACTCAGAATAGGAAAAGGAGACGTTTAGGTCAATTTTATGCATTCTGGCGTTCGTAGATACAAGAAAACTGTTAAAATTCTTCAGAAACGTCACTTTTGAAGTGTTTTCTTGTACTTTTAAGCCAATCAGATACCCTACGGGCTCGGAAAGTGCAACGAAACCATCAAATTTTAGCTAGAAACTGTATTTTTGTCGATTTTTATTGAATTTGAACTATATTTCAACGTTTTTTGATGGTTCTGAGCCACCAAACACACTTAAAGCATGCAGAATCGACTCAGAATAGGAAAAGGAGACGTTTAGGTCAATTTTATGCATTCTGGCGTTCGTAGATACAAGAAAACTGTTAAAATTCTTCAGAAACGTCACTTTTGAAGTGTTTTCTTGTACTTTTAAGCCAATCAGATACCCTACGGGCTCGGAAAGTGCAACGAAACCATCAAATTTTAGCTAGAAACTGTATTTTTGTCGATTTTTATTGAATTTGAACTATATTTCAACGTTTTTTGATGGTTCTGAGCCACCAAACACACTTAAAGCATGCAGAATCGACTCAGAATAGGAAAAGGAGACGTTTAGGTCAATTTTATGCATTCTGGCGTTCGTAGATACAAGAAAACTGTTAAAATTCTTCAGAAACGTCACTTTTGAAGTGTTTTCTTGTACTTTTAAGCCAATCAGATACCCTACGGGCTCGGAAAGTGCAACGAAACCATCAAATTTTAGCTAGAAACTGTATTTTTGTCGATTTTTATTGAATTTGAACTATATTTCAACGTTTTTTGATGGTTCTGAGCCACCAAACACACTTAAAGCATGCAGAATCGACTCAGAATAGGAAAAGGAGACGTTTAGGTCAATTTTATGCATTCTGGCGTTCGTAGATACAAGAAAACTGTTAAAATTCTTCAGAAACGTCACTTTTGAAGTGTTTTCTTGTACTTTTAAGCCAATCAGATACCCTACGGGCTCGGAAAGTGCAACGAAACCATCAAATTTTAGCTAGAAACTGTATTTTTGTCGATTTTTATTGAATTTGAACTATATTTCAACGTTTTTTGATGGTTCTGAGCCACCAAACACACTTAAAGCATGCAGAATCGACTCAGAATAGGAAAAGGAGACGTTTAGGTCAATTTTATGCATTCTGGCGTTCGTAGATACAAGAAAACTGTTAAAATTCTTCAGAAACGTCACTTTTGAAGTGTTTTCTTGTACTTTTAAGCCAATCAGATACCCTACGGGCTCGGAAAGTGCAACGAAACCATCAAATTTTAGCTAGAAACTGTATTTTTGTCGATTTTTATTGAATTTGAACTATATTTCAACGTTTTTTGATGGTTCTGAGCCACCAAACACACTTAAAGCATGCAGAATCGACTCAGAATAGGAAAAGGAGACGTTTAGGTCAATTTTATGCATTCTGGCGTTCGTAGATACAAGAAAACTGTTAAAATTCTTCAGAAACGTCACTTTTGAAGTGTTTTCTTGTACTTTTAAGCCAATCAGATACCCTACGGGCTCGGAAAGTGCAACGAAACCATCAAATTTTAGCTAGAAACTGTATTTTTGTCGATTTTTTTTGAATTTGAACTATATTTCAACGTTTTTTGATGGTTCTGAGCCACCAAACACACTTAAAGCATGCAGAATCGACTCAGAATAGGAAAAGGAGACGTTTAGGTCAATTTTATGCATTCTGGCGTTCGTAGATACAAGAAAACTGTTAAAATTCTTCAGAAACGTCACTTTTGAAGTGTTTTCTTGTACTTTTAAGCCAATCAGATACCCTACGGGCTCGGAAAGTGCAACGAAACCATCAAATTTTAGCTAGAAACTGTATTTTTGTCGATTTTTATTGAATTTGAACTATATTTCAACGTTTTTTGATGGTTCTGAGCCACCAAACACACTTAAAGCATGCAGAATCGACTCAGAATAGGAGAAGGAGACGTTTAGGTCAATTTTATGCATTCTGGCGTTCGTAGATACAAGAAAACTGTTAAAATTCTTCAGAAACGTCACTTTTGAAGTGTTTTCTTGTACTTTTAAGCCAATCAGATACCCTACGGTCTCGGAAAGTGCAACGAAACCATCAAATTTTAGCTAGAAACTGTATTTTTGTCGATTTTTATTGAATTTGAACTATATTTCAAAGTTTTTTGATGGTTCTGAGCCACCAAACACACTTAAAGCATGCAGAATCGACTCAGAATAGGAAAAGGAGACGTTTAGGTCAATTTTATGCATTCTGGCGTTCGTAGATACAAGAAAACTGTTAAAATTCTTCAGAAACGTCACTTTTGAAGTGTTTTCTTGTACTTTTAAGCCAATCAGATACCCTACGGTCTCGGAAAGTGCAACGAAACCATCAAATTTTAGCTAGAAACTGTATTTTTGTCGATTTTTATTGAATTTGAACTATATTTCAACGTTTTTTGATGGTTCTGAGCCACCAAACACACTTAAAGCATGCAGAATCGACTCAGAATAGGAAAAGGAGACGTCTAGGTCAATTTTACGCATTCTGGCGTTCGTAGATACAAGAAAACTGTTAAAATTCTTCAGAAACGTCACTTTTGAAGTGTTTTCTTGTACTTTTAAGCCAATCAGATACCCTACGGGCTCGCAAAGTGCAACGAAACCATCAAATTTTAGCTAGAAACTGTATTTTTGTCGATTTTTATTGAATTTGAACTATATTTCAACGTTTTTTGATGGTTCTGAGCCACCAAACACACTTAAAGCATGCAGAATCGACTCAGAATAGGAAAAGGAGACGTTTAGGTCAATTTTATGAATTCTGGCGTTCGTAGATACAAGAAAACTGTTAAAATTCTTCAGAAACGTCACTTCTGAAGTGTTTTCTTGTACTTTTAAGCCAATCAGATACCCTACGGGCTCGGAAAGTGCAACGAAACCATCAAATTTTAGCTAGAAACTGTATTTTTGTCGATTTTTATTGAATTTGAACTATATTTCAACGTTTTTTGATGGTTCTGAGCCACCAAACACACTTAAAGCATGCAGAATCGACTCAGAATAGGAAAAGGAGACGTTTAGGTCAATTTTATGCATTCTGGCGTTCGTAGATACAAGAAAACTGTTAAAATTCTTCAGAAACGTCACTTTTGAAGTGTTTTCTTGTACTTTTAAGCCAATCAGATACCCTACGGTCTCGGAAAGTGCAACGAAACCATCAAATTTTAGCTAGAAACTGTATTTTTGTCGATTTTTATTGAATTTGAACTATATTTCAAAGTTTTTTGATGGTTCTGAGCCACCAAACACACTTAAAGCATGCAGAATCTACTCAGAATAGGAAAAGGAGACGTTTAGGTCAATTTTATGCATTCTGGCGTTCGTAGATACAAGAAAACTGTTAAAATTCTTCAGAAACGTCACTTTTGAAGTGTTTTCTTGTACTTTTAAGCCAATCAGATACCCTACGGTCTCGGAAAGTGCAACGAAACCATCAAATTTTAGCTAGAAACTGTATTTTTGTCGATTTTTATTGAATTTGAACTATATTTCAACGTTTTTTGATGGTTCTGAGCCACCAAACACACTTAAAGCATGCAGAATCGACTCAGAATAGGAAAAGGAGACGTCTAGGTCAATTTTACGCATTCTGGCGTTCGTAGATACAAGAAAACTGTTAAAATTCTTCAGAAACGTCACTTTTGAAGTGTTTTCTTGTACTTTTAAGCCAATCAGATACCCTACGGGCTCGGAAAGTGCAACGAAACCATCAAATTTTAGCTAGAAACTGTATTTTTGTCGATTTTTATTGAATTTGAACTATATTTCAACGTTTTTTGATGGTTCTGAGCCACCAAACACACTTAAAGCATGCAGAATCGACTCAGAATAGGAAAAGGAGACGTTTAGGTCAATTTTATGAATTCTGGCGTTCGTAGATACAAGAAAACTGTTAAAATTCTTCAGAAACGTCACTTCGGAAGTGTTTTCTTGTACTTTTAAGCCAATCAGATACCCTACGGGCTCGGAAAGTGCAACGAAACCATCAAATTTTAGCTAGAAACTGTATTTTTGTCGATTTTTTTTGAATTTGAACTATATTTCAACGTTTTTTGATGGTTCTGAGCCACCAAACACACTTAAAGCATGCAGAATCGACTCAGAATAGGAAAAGGAGACGTTTAGGTCAATTTAATGCATTCTGGCGTTCGTAGATACAAGAAAACTGTTAAAATTCTTCAGAAACGTCACTTTTGAAGTGTTTTCTTGTACTTTTAAGCCAATCAGATACCCTACGGGCTCGGAAAGTGCAACGAAACCATCAAATTTTAGCTAGAAACTGTATTTTTGTCGATTTTTATTGAATTTGAACTATATTTCAACGTTTTTTGATGGTTCTGAGCCACCAAACACACTTAAAGCATGCAGAATCGACTCAGAATAGGAAAAGGAGACGTTTAGGTCAATTTTATGCATTCTGGCGTTCGTAGATACAAGAAAACTGTTAAAATTCTTCAGAAACGTCACTTTTGAAGTGTTTTCTTGTACTTTTAAGCCAATCAGATACCCTACGGGCTCGGAAAGTGCAACGAAACCATCAAATTTTAGCTAGAACCTGTATTTTTGTCGATTTTTATTGAATTCGAACTATATTTCAACGTTTTTTGATGGTACTGAGCCACCAAACACACTTAAAGCATGCAGAATCGACTCAGAATAGGAAAAGGAGACGTTTAGGTCAATTTTATGCATTCTAGCGTTCGTAGATACAAGAAAACTGTTAAAATTCTTCAGAAACGTCACTTTTGAAGTGTTTTCTTGTACTTTTAAGCCAATCAGATACCCAACGGGCTCGGAAAGTGCAACGAAACCATCAAATTTTAGCTAGAAACTGTATTTTTGTCGATTTTTATTGAATTTGAACTATATTTCAACGTTTTTTGATGGTTCTGAGCCACCAAACACACTTAAAGCATGCAGAATCGACTCAGAATAGGAAAACGAGACGTTTAGATCAATTTTATGCATTCTGGCGTTCGTAGATACAAGAAAACTGTTAAAAATTCTTCAGAAACGTCACTTTTGAAGTGTTTTCTTGTACTTTTAAGCCAATCAGATACCCTACGGGCTCGGAAAGTGCAACGAAACCATCAAATTTTAGTTAGAAACTGTATTTTTGTCGATTTTTATTGAATTTGAACTATATTTCAACGTTTTTTGATGGTTCTGAGCCACCAAACACACTTAAAGCATGCAGAATCGACTCAGAATAGGAAAAGGAGACGTTTAGGTCAATTTTATGCATTCTGGCGTTCGTAGATACAAGAAAACTGTTAAAATTCTTCAGAAACGTCACTTTTGAAGTGTTTTCTTGTACTTTTAAGCCAATCAGATACCCTACGGGCTCGGAAAGTGCAACGAAACCATCAAATTTTAGCTAGAAACTGTATTTTTGTCGATTTTTATTGAATTTGAACTATATTTCAACGTTTTTTGATGGTTCTGAGCCACCAAACACACGTAAAGCATGCAGAATCGACTCAGAATAGGAAAAGGAGACGTTTAGGTCAATTTTATGCATTCTGGCGTTCGTAGATACAAGAAAACTGTTAAAATTCTTCAGAAACGTCACTTTTGAAGTGTTTTCTTGTACTTTTAAGCCAATCAGATACCCTACGGACTCGGAAAGTGCAACGAAACCATCAAATTTTAGCTAGAAACTGTATTTTTGTCGATTTTATTGAATTTGAACTATATTTCAACGTTTTTTGATGGTTCTGAGCCACCAAACACACTTAAAGCATGCAGAATCGACTCAGAATAGGAAAAGGAGACGTTTAGGTCAATTTTATGCATTCTGGCGTTCGTAGATACAAGAAAACTGTTAAAATTCTTCAGAAACGTCACTTTTGAAGTGTTTTCTTGTACTTTTAAGCCAATCAGATACCCTACGGGCTCGGAAAGTGCAACGAAACCATCAAATTTTAGCTAGAAACTGTATTTTTGTCGATTTTTATTGAATTTGAACTATATTTCAACGTTTTTTGATGGTTCTGAGCCACCAAACACACTTAAAGCATGCAGAATCGACTCAGAATAGGAAAAGGAGACGTTTAGGTCAATTTTATGCATTCTGGCGTTCGTAGATACAAGAAAACTGTTAAAATTCTTCAGAAACGTCACTTTTGAAGTGTTTTCTTGTACTTTTAAGCCAATCAGATACCCTACGGGCTCGGAAAGTGCAACGAAACCATCAAATTTTAGCTAGAAACTGTATTTTTGTCGATTTTTATTGAATTTGAACTATATTTCAACGTTTTTTGATGGTTCTGAGCCACCAAACACACTTAAAGCATGCAGAATCGACTCAGAATAGGAAAAGGAGACGTTTAGGTCAATTTTATGCATTCTGGCGTTCGTAGATACAAGAAAACTGTTAAAATTCTTCAGAAACGTCACTTTTGAAGTGTTTTCTTGTACTTTTAAGCCAATCAGATACCCTACGGGCTCGGAAAGTGCAACGAAACCATCAAATTTTAGCTAGAAACTGTATTTTTGTCGATTTTTATTGAATTTGAACTATATTTCAACGTTTTTTGATGGTTCTGAGCCACCAAACACACTTAAAGCATGCAGAATCGACTCAGAATAGGAAAAGGAGACGTTTAGGTCAATTTTATGCATTCTGGCGTTCGTAGATACAAGAAAACTGTTAAAATTCTTCAGAAACGTCACTTTTGAAGTGTTTTCTTGTACTTTTAAGCCAATCAGATACCCTACGGGCTCGGAAAGTGCAACGAAACCATCAAATTTTAGCTAGAAACTGTATTTTTGTCGATTTTTATTGAATTTGAACTATATTTCAACGTTTTTTGATGGTTCTGAGCCACCAAACACACTTAAAGCATGCAGAATCGACTCAGAATAGGAAAAGGAGACGTTTAGGTCAATTTTATGCATTCTGGCATTCGTAGATACAAGAAAACTGTTAAAATTCTTCAGAAACGTCACTTTTGAAGTGTTTTCTTGTACTTTTAAGCCAATCAGATACCCTACGGGCTCGGAAAGTGCAACGAAACCATCAAATTTTAGCTAGAAACTGTATTTTTGTCGATTTTTATTGAATTTGAACTATATTTCAACGTTTTTTGATGGTTCTGAGCCACCAAACACACTTAAAGCATGCAGAATCGACTCAGAATAGGAAAAGGAGACGTTTAGGTCAATTTTATGCATTCTGGCGTTCGTAGATACAAGAAAACTGTTAAAATTCTTCAGAAACGTCACTTTTGAAGTGTTTTCTTGTACTTTTAAGCCAATCAGATACCCTACGGGCTCGGAAAGTGCAACGAAACCATCAAATTTTAGCTAGAAACTGTATTTTTGTCGATTTTTATTGAATTTGAACTATATTTCAACGTTTTTTGATGGTTCTGAGCCACCAAACACACTTAAAGCATGCAGAATCGACTCAGAATAGGAGAAGGAGACGTTTAGGTCAATTTTATGCATTCTGGCGTTCGTAGATACAAGAAAACTGTTAAAATTCTTCAGAAACGTCACTTTTGAAGTGTTTTCTTGTACTTTTAAGCCAATCAGATACCCTACGGTCTCGGAAAGTGCAACGAAACCATCAAATTTTAGCTAGAAACTGTATTTTTGTCGATTTTTATTGAATTTGAACTATATTTCAAAGTTTTTTGATGGTTCTGAGCCACCAAACACACTTAAAGCATGCAGAATCGACTCAGAATAGGAAAAGGAGACGTTTAGGTCAATTTTATGCATTCTGGCGTTCGTAGATACAAGAAAACTGTTAAAATTCTTCAGAAACGTCACTTTTGAAGTGTTTTCTTGTACTTTTAAGCCAATCAGATACCCTACGGTCTCGGAAAGTGCAACGAAACCATCAAATTTTAGCTAGAAACTGTATTTTTGTCGATTTTTATTGAATTTGAACTATATTTCAACGTTTTTTGATGGTTCTGAGCCACCAAACACACTTAAAGCATGCAGAATCGACTCAGAATAGGAAAAGGAGACGTCTAGGTCAATTTTACGCATTCTGGCGTTCGTAGATACAAGAAAACTGTTAAAATTCTTCAGAAACGTCACTTTTGAAGTGTTTTCTTGTACTTTTAAGCCAATCAGATACCCTACGGGCTCGGAAAGTGCAACGAAACCATCAAATTTTAGCTAGAAACTGTATTTTTGTCGATTTTTATTGAATTTGAACTATATTTCAACGTTTTTTGATGGTTCTGAGCCACCAAACACACTTAAAGCATGCAGAATCGACTCAGAATAGGAAAAGGAGACGTTTAGGTCAATTTTATGAATTCTGGCGTTCGTAGATACAAGAAAACTGTTAAAATTCTTCGGAAACGTCACTTCTGAAGTGTTTTCTTGTACTTTTAAGCCAATCAGATACCCTACGGGCTCGGAAAGTGCAACGAAACCATCAAATTTTAGCTAGAAACTGTATTTTTGTCGATTTTTTTTTAATTTGAACTATATTTCAACGTTTTTTGATGGTTCTGAGCCACCAAACACACTTAAAGCATGCAGAATCGACTCAGAATAGGAAAAGGAGACGTTTAGGTCAATTTAATGCATTCTGGCGTTCGTAGATACAAGAAAACTGTTAAAATTCTTCAGAAACGTCACTTTTGAAGTGTTTTCTTGTACTTTTAAGCCAATCAGATACCCTACGGGCTCGGAAAGTGCAACGAAACCATCAAATTTTAGCTAGAAACTGTATTTTTGTCGATTTTTATTGAATTTGAACTATATTTCAACGTTTTTTGATGGTTCTGAGCCACCAAACACACTTAAAGCATGCAGAATCGACTCAGAATAGGAAAAGGAGACGTTTAGGTCAATTTTATGCATTCTGGCGTTCGTAGATACAAGAAAACTGTTAAAATTCTTCAGAAACGTCACTTTTGAAGTGTTTTCTTGTACTTTTAAGCCAATCAGATACCCTACGGGCTCGGAAAGTGCAACGAAACCATCAAATTTTAGCTAGAAACTGTATTTTTGTCGATTTTTATTGAATTTGAACTATATTTCAACGTTTTTTGATGGTTCTGAGCCACCAAACCCACTTAAAGCATGCAGAATCGACTCAGAATAGGAAAAGGAGACGTTTAGGTCAATTTTATGCATTCTGGCGTTCGTAGATACAAGAAAACTGTTAAAATTCTTCAGAAACGTCACTTTTGAAGTGTTTTCTTGTACTTTTAAGCCAATCAGATACCCAACGGGCTCGGAAAGTGCAACGAAACCATCAAATTTTAGCTAGAAACTGTATTTTTGTCGATTTTTATTGAATTTGAACTATATTTCAACGTTTTTTGATGGTTCTGAGCCACCAAACACACTTAAAGCATGCAGAATCGACTCAGAATAGGAAAACGAGACGTTTAGATCAATTTTATGCATTCTGGCGTTCGTAGATACAAGAAAACTGTTAAAATTCTTCAGAAACGTCACTTTTGAAGTGTTTTCTTGTACTTTTAAGCCAATCAGATACCCTACGGGCTCGGAAAGTGCAACGAAACCATCAAATTTTAGCTAGAAACTGTATTTTTGTCGATTTTTATTGAATTTGAACTATATTTCAACGTTTTTTGATGGTTCTGAGCCACCAAACACACTTAAAGCATGCAGAATCGACTCAGAATAGGAAAAGGAGACGTTTAGGTCAATTTTATGCATTCTGGCGTTCGTAGATACAAGAAAACTGTTAAAATTCTTCAGAAACGTCACTTTTGAAGTGTTTTCTTGTACTTTTAAGCCAATCAGATACCCTACGGGCTCGGAAAGTGCAACGAAACCATCAAATTTTAGCTAGAAACTGTATTTTTGTCGATTTTTATTGAATTTGAACTATATTTCAACGTTTTTTGATGGTTCTGAGCCACCAAACACACTTAAAGCATGCAGAAACGACTCAGAATAGGAAAAGGAGACGTTTAGGTCAATTTTATGCATTCTGGCGTTCGTAGATACAAGAAAACTGTTAAAATTCTTCAGAAACGTCACTTTTGAAGTGTTTTCTTGTACTTTTAAGCCAATCAGATACCCTACGGGCTCGGAAAGTGCAACGAAACCATCAAATTTTAGCTAGAAACTGTATTTTTGTCGATTTTTATTGAATTTGAACTATATTTCAACGTTATTTGATGGTTCTGAGCCACCAAACACACTTAAAGCATGCAGAATCGACTCAGAATAGGAAAAGGAGACGTTTAGGTCAATTTTATGCATTCTGGCGTTCGTAGATACAAGAAAACTGTTAAAATTCTTCAGAAACGTCACTTTTGAAGTGTTTTCTTGTACTTTTAAGCCAATCAGATACCCTACGGGCTCGGAAAGTGCAACGAAACCATCAAATTTTAGCTAGAAACTGTATTTTTGTCGATTCTTATTGAATTTGAACTATATTTCAACGTTTTTTGATGGTTCTGAGCCACCAAACACACTTAAAGCATGCAGAATCGACTCAGAATAGGAAAAGGAGACGTTTAGGTCAATTTTATGCATTCTGGCGTTCGTAGATACAAGAAAACTGTTAAAATTCTTCAGAAACGTCACTTTTGAAGTGTTTTCTTGTACTTTTAAGCCAATCAGATACCCTACGGGCTCGGAAAGTGCAACGAAACCATCAAATTTTAGGTAGAAACTGTATTTTTGTCGATTTTTATTGAATTTGAACTATATTTCAACGTTTTTTGATGGTTCTGAGCCACCAAACACACTTAAAGCATGCAGAATCGACTCAGAATAGGAAAAGGAGACGTTTAGGTCAATTTTATACATTCTGGCGTTCGTAGATACAAGAAAACTGTTAAAATTCTTCAGAAACGTCACTTTTGAAGTGTTTTCTTGTACTTTTAAGCCAATCAGATACCCTACGGGCTCGGAGAGTGCAACGAAACCATAAAATTTTAGCTAGAAACTGTATTTTTGTCGATTTTTATTGAATTTGAACTATATTTCAACGTTTTTTGATGGTTCTGAGCCACCAAACACACTTAAAGCATGCAGAATCGACTCAGAATAGGAAAAGGAGACGTTTAGATCAATTTTTTGCATTCTGGCGTTCGTAGATACAAGAAAACTGTTAAAATTCTTCAGAAACGTCACTTTTGAAGTGTTTTCTTGTACTTTTAAGCCAATCAGATACCCTACGGGCTCGGAAAGTGCAACGAAACCATCAAATTTTAGCTAGAAACTGTATTTTTGTCGATTTTTATTGAATTTGAACTATATTTCAACGTTTTTTGATGGTTCTGAGCCACCAAACACACTTAAAGCATGCAGAATCGACTCAGAATAGGAAAAGGAGACGTTTAGGTCAATTTTATGCATTCTGGCGTTCGTAGATACAAGAAAACTGTTAAAATTCTTCAGAAACGTCACTTTTGAAGTGTTTTCTTGTACTTTTAAGCCAATCAGATACCCTACGGGCTCGGAAAGTGCAACGAAACCATCAAATTTTAGCTAGAAACTGTATTTTTGTCGATTTTTATTGAATTTGGACTATATTTCAACGTTTTTTGATGGTTCTGAGCCACCAAACACACTTAAAGCATGCAGAATCGACTCAGAATAGGAAAAGGAGACGTTTAGGTCAATTTTATGCATTCTGGCGTTCGTAGATACAAGAAAACTGTTAAAATTCTTCAGAAACGTCACTTTTGAAGTGTTTTCTTGTACTTTTAAGCCAATCAGATACCCTACGGGCTCGGAAAGTGCAACGAAACCATCAAATTTTAGCTAGAAACTGTATTTTTGTCGATTTTTATTGAATTTGAACTATATTTCAACGTTTTTTGATGGTTCTGAGCCACCAAACACACTTAAAGCATGCAGAATCGACTCAGAATAGGAAAAGGAGACGTTTAGGTCAATTTTATGCATTCTGGCGTTCGTAGATACAAGAAAACTGTTAAAATTCTTCAGAAACGTCACTTTTGAAGTGTTTTCTTGTACTTTTAAGCCAATCAGATACCCTACGGGCTCGGAAAGTGCAACGAAACCATAAAATTTTAGCTAGAAACTGTATTTTTGTCGATTTTTATTGAATTGGAACTATATTTCAACGTTTTTTGATGGTTCTGAGCCACCAAACACACTTAAAGCATGCAGAATCGACTCAGAATAGGAAAAGGAGACGTTTAGGTCAATTTTATGCATTCTGGCGTTCGTAGATACAAGAAAACTGTTAAAATTCTTCAGAAACGTCACTTTTGAAGTGTTTTCTTGTACTTTTAAGCCAATCAGATACCCTACGGGCTCGGAAAGTGCAACGAAACCATCAAATTTTAGCTAGAAACTGTATTTTTGTCGATTTTTATTGAATTTGAACTATATTTCAACGTTTTTTGATGGTTCTGAGCCACCAAACACACTTAAAGCATGCAGAATCGACTCAGAATAGGAAAAGGAGACGTTTAGATCAATTTTTTGCATTCTGGCGTTCGTAGATACAAGAAAACTGTTAAAATTCTTCAGAAACGTCACTTTTGAAGTGTTTTCTTGTACTTTTAAGCCAATCAGATACCCTACGGGCTCGGAAAGTGCAACGAAACCATCAAATTTTAGCTAGAAACTGTATTTTTGTCGATTTTTATTGAATTTGAACTATATTTCAACGTTTTTTGATGATTCTGAGTCACCAAACACACTTAAAGCATGCAGAATCGACTCAGAATAGGAAAAGGAGACGTTTAGGTCAATTTTATGCATTCTGGCGTTCGTAGATACAAGAAAACTGTTAAAATTCTTCAGAAACGTCACTTTTGAAGTGTTTTCTTGTACTTTTAAGCCAATCAGATACCCTACGGGCTCGGAAAGTGCAACGAAACCATCAAATTTTAGCTAGAAACTGTATTTTTGTCGATTTTTATTGAATTTGAACTATATTTCAACGTTTTTTGATGGTTCTGAGCCACCAAACACACTTAAAGCATGCAGAATCGACTCAGAATAGGAAAAGGAGACGTTTAGGTCAATTTTATGCATTCTGGCGTTCGTAGATACAAGAAAACTGTTAAAATTCTTCAGAAACGTCACTTTTGAAGTGTTTTCTTGTACTTTTAAGCCAATCAGATACCCTACGGGCTCGGAAAGTGCAACGAAACCATCAAATTTTAGCTAGAAACTGTATTTTTGTCGATTTTTATTGAATTTGAACTATATTTCAACGTTTTTTGATGGTTCTGAGCCACCAAACACACTTAAAGCATGCAGAATCGACTCAGAATAGGAAAAGGAGACGTTTAGGTCAATTTTATGCATTCTGGCGTTCGTAGATACAAGAAAACTGTTAAAATTCTTCAGAAACGTCACTTTTGAAGTGTTTTCTTGTACTTTTAAGCCAATCAGATACCCAACGGGCTCGGAAAGTGCAACGAAACCATCAAATTTTAGCTAGAAACTGTATTTTTGTCGATTTTTATTGAATTTGAACTATATTTCAACGTTTTTTGATGGTTCTGAGCCACCAAACACACTTAAAGCATGCAGAATCGACTCAGAATAGGAAAAGGAGACGTTTAGGTCAATTTTATGCATTCTGGCGTTCGTAGATACAAGAAAACTGTTAAAATTCTTCAGAAACGTCACTTTTGAAGTGTTTTCTTGTACTTTTAAGCCAATCAGATACCCTACGGGCTCGGAAAGTGCAACGAAACCATCAAATTTTAGCTAGAAACTGTATTTTTGTCGATTTTTATTGAATTTGAACTATATTTCAACGTTTTTTGATGGTTCTGAGCCACCAAACACACTTAAAGCATGCAGAATCGACTCAGAATAGGAAAAGGAGACGTTTAGGTCAATTTTATGCATTCTGGCGTTCGTAGATACAAGAAAACTGTTAAAATTCTTCAGAAACGTCACTTTTGAAGTGTTTTCTTGTACTTTTAAGCCAATCAGATACCCTACGGGCTCGGAAAGTGCAACGAAACCAT
Organism: Zophobas morio; assembly: GCF_036711695.1. NCBI lineage: Eukaryota > Metazoa > Arthropoda > Insecta > Coleoptera > Tenebrionidae > Zophobas > Zophobas morio. Next base: position 28,489 of record NW_026972558.1, read on the forward strand.
CAAATTTTAGCTAGAAACTGTATTTTTGTCGATTTTTATTGAATTTGAACTATATTTCAACGTTTTTTGATGGTTCTGAGCCACCAAACACACTTAAAGCATGCAGAATCGACTCAGAATAGGAAAAGGAGACGTTTAGGTCAATTTTATGCATTCTGGCGTTCGTAGATACAAGAAAACTGTTAAAATTCTTCAGAAACGTCACTTTTGAAGTGTTTTCTTGTACTTTTAAGCCAATCAGATATCCTACGGGCTCGGAAAGTGCAACGAAACCATCAAATTTTAGCTAGAAACTGTATTTTTGTCGATTTTTATTGAATTTGAACTATATTTCAACGTTTTTTGATGGTTCTGAGCCACCAAACACACTTAAAGCATGCAGAATCGACTCAGAATAGGAAAAGGAGACGTTTAGGTCAATTTTATGCATTCTGGCGTTCGTAGATACAAGAAAACTGTTAAAATTCTTCAGAAACGTCACTTTTGAAGTGTTTTCTTGTACTTTTAAGCCAATCAGATACCCTACGGGCTCGGAAAGTGCAACGAAACCATCAAATTTTAGCTAGAAACTGTATTTTTGTCGATTTTTATTGAATTTGAACTATATTTCAACGTTTTTTGATGATTCTGAGCGACCAAACACACTTAAAGCATGCAGAATCGACTCAGAATAGGAAAAGGAGACGTTTAGGTCAATTTTATGCATTCTGGCGTTCGTAGATACAAGAAAACTGTTAAAATTCTTCAGAAACGTCACTTTTGAAGTGTTTTCTTGTACTTTTAAGCCAATCAGATACCCTACGGGCTCGGAAAGTGCAACGAAACCATCAAATTTTAGCTAGAAACTGTATTTTTGTCGATTTTTATTGAATTTGAACTATATTTCAACGTTTTTTGATGGTTCTGAGCCACCAAACACACCTAAAGCATGCAGAATCGACTCAGAATAGGAAAAGGAGACGTTTAGGTCAATTTTATGCATTCTGGCGTTCGTAGATACAAGAAAACTGTTAAAATTCTTCAGAAACGTCACTTTTGAAGTGTTTTCTTGGACTTTTAAGCCAATCAGATACCCTACGGGCTCGGAAAGTGCAACGAAACCATCAAATTTTAGCTAGAAACTGTATTTTTGTCGATTTTTATTGAATTTGAACTATATTTCAACGTTTTTTGATGGTTCTGAGCCACCAAACACACTTAAAGCATGCAGAATCGACTCAGAATAGGAAAACGAGACGTTTAGATCAATTTTATGCATTCTGGCGTTCGTAGATACAAGAAAACTGTTAAAATTCTTCAGAAACGTCACTTTTGAAGTGTTTTCTTGTACTTTTAAGCCAATCAGATACCCTACGGGCTCGGAAAGTGCAACGAAACCATCAAATTTTAGCTAGAAACTGTATTTTTGTCGATTTTTATTGAATTTGAACTATATTTCAACGTTTTTTGATGGTTCTGAGCCACCAAACACACTTAAACCATGCAGAATCGACTCAGAATAGGAAAAGGAGACGTTTAGGTCAATTTTATGCATTCTGGCGTTCGTAGATACAAGAAAACTGTTAAAATTCTTCAGAAACGTCACTTTTGAAGTGTTTTCTTGTACTTTTAAACCAATCAGATACCCTACGGGCTCGGAATGTGCAACGAAACCATCAAATTTTAGCTAGAAACTGTATTTTTGTCGATTTTTATTGAATTTGAACTATATTTCAACGTTTTTTGATGGTTCTGAGCCACCAAACACACTTAAAGCATGCAGAATCGACTCAGAATAGGAAAAGGAGACGTTTAGATCAATTTTATGCATTCTGGCGTTCGTAGATACAAGAAAACTGTTAAAATTCTTCAGAAACGTCACTTTTGAAGTGTTTTCTTGTACTTTTAAGCCAATCAGATACCCTACGGGCTCGGAAAGTGCAACGAAACCATCAAATTTTAGCTAGAAACTGTATTTTTGTCGATTTTTATTGAATTTGAACTATATTTCAACGTTTTTTGATGGTTCTGAGCCACCAAACACACTTAAAGCATGCAGAATCGACTCAGAATAGGAAAAGGAGACGTTTAGGTCAATTTTATGCATTCTGGCGTTCGTAGATACAAGAAAACTGTTAAAATTCTTCAGAAACGTCACTTTTGAAGTGTTTTCTTGTACTTTTAAGCCAATCAGATACCCTACGGGCTCGGAAAGTGCAACGAAACCATCAAATTTTAGCTAGAAACTGTATTTTTGTCGATTTTTATTGAATTTGAACTATATTTCAACGTTTTTTGATGGTTCTGAGCCACCAAACACACTTAAAGCATGCAGAATCGACTCAGAATAGGAAAAGGAGACGTTTAGGTCAATTTTATGCATTCTGGCGTTCGTAGATACAAGAAAACTGTTAAAATTCTTCAGAAACGTCACTTTTGAAGTGTTTTCTTGTACTTTTAAGCCAATCAGATACCCTACGGGCTCGGAAAGTGCAACGAAACCATCAAATTTTAGCTAGAAACTGTATTTTTGTCGATTTTTATTGAATTTGAACTATATTTCAACGTTTTTTGATGGTTCTGAGCCACCAAACACACTTAAAGCATGCAGAATCGACTCAGAATAGGAAAAGGAGACGTTTAGGTCAATTTTATGCATTCTGGCGTTCGTAGATACAAGAAAACTGTTAATATTCTTCAGAAACGTCACTTTTGAAGTGTTTTCTTGTACTTTTAAGCCAATCAGATACCCTACGGGCTCGGAAAGTGCAACGAAACCATCAAATTTTAGCTAGAAACTGTATTTTTGTCGATTTTTATTGAATTTGAACTATATTTCAACGTTTTTTGATGGTTCTGAGCCACCAAACACACTTAAAGCATGCAGAATCGACTCAGAATAGGAAAAGGAGACGTTTAGGTCAATTTTATGCATTCTGGCGTTCGTAGATACAAGAAAACTGTTAAAATTCTTCAGAAACGTCACTTTTGAAGTGTTTTCTTGTACTTTTAAGCCAATCAGATACCCTACGGGCTCGGAAAGTGCAACGAAACCATCAAATTTTAGCTAGAAACTGTATTTTTGTCGATTTTTATTGAATTTGAACTATATTTCAACGTTTTTTGATGGTTCTGAGCCACCAAACACACTTAAAGCATGCAGAATCGACTCAGAATAGGAAAAGGAGACGTTTAGGTCAATTTTATGCATTCTGGCGTTCGTAGATACAAGAAAACTGTTAAAATTCTTCAGAAACGTCACTTTTGAAGTGTTTTCTTTTACTTTTAAGCCAATCAGATACCCAACGGGCTCGGAAAGTGCAACGAAACCATCAAATTTTAGCTAGAAACTGTATTTTTGTCGATTTTTATTGAATTTGAACTATCTTTCAACGTTTTTTGATGGTTCTGAGCCACCAAACACACTTAAAGCATGCAGAATCGACTCAGAATAGGAAAAGGAGACGTTTAGGTCAATTTTATGCATTCTGGCGTTCGTAGATACAAGAAAACTGTTAAAATTCTTCAGAAACGTCACTTTTGAAGTGTTTTCTTGTACTTTTAAGCCAATCAGATACCCTACGGGCTCGGAAAGTGCAACGAAACCATCAAATTTTAGCTAGAAACTGTATTTTTGTCGATTTTTATTGAATTTGAACTATATTTCAACGTTTTTTGATGGTTCTGAGCCACCAAACACACTTAAAGCATGCAGAATCGACTCAGAATAGGAAAAGGAGACGTTTAGGTCAATTTTATGCATTCTGGCGTTCGTAGATACAAGAAAACTGTTAAAATTCTTCAGAAACGTCACTTTTGAAGTGTTTTCTTGTACTTTTCAGCCAATCAGATACCCTACGGGCTCGGAAAGTGCAACGAAACCATCAAATTTTAGCTAGAAACTGTATTTTTGTCGATTTTTATTGAATTTGAACTATATTTCAACGTTTTTTGATGGTTCTGAGCCACCAAACACACTTAAAGCATGCAGAATCGACTCAGAATAGGAAAAGGAGACGTTTAGGTCAATTTTATGCATTCTGGCGTTCGTAGATACAAGAAAACTGTTAAAATTCTTCAGAAACGTCACTTTTGAAGTGTTTTCTTGTACTTTTAAGCCAATCAGATACCCAACGGGCTCGGAAAGTGCAACGAAACCATCAAATTTTAGCTAGAAACTGTATTTTTGTCGATTTTTATTGAATTTGAACTATATTTCAACGTTTTTTGATGGTTCTGAGCCACCAAACACACTTAAAGCATGCAGAATTTAGATCAATTTTATGCATTCTGGCGTTCGTAGATACAAGAAAACTGTTAAAATTCTTCAGAAACGTCACTTTTGAAGTGTTTTCTTGTACTTTTAAGCCAATCAGATACCCTACGGGCTCGGAAAGTGCAACGAAACCATCAAATTTTAGCTAGAAACTGTATTTTTGTCGATTTTTATTGAATTTGAACTATATTTCAACGTTTTTTGATGGTTCTGAGCCACCAAACACACTTAAAGCATGCAGAATCGACTCAGAATAGGAAAAGGAGACGTTTAGGTCAATTTTATGCATTCTGGCGTTCGTAGATACAAGAAAACTGTTAAAATTCTTCAGAAACGTCACTTTTGAAGTGTTTTCTTGTACTGTTAAGCCAATCAGATACCCTACGGGCTCGGAAAGTGCAACGAAACCATCAAATTTTAGGTAGAAACTGTATTTTTGTCGATTTTTATTGAATTTGAACTATATTTCAACGTTTTTTGATGGTTCTGAGCCACCAAACACACTTAAACCATGCAGAATCGACTCAGAATAGGAAAAGGAGACGTTTAGGTCAATTTTATGCATTCTGGCGTTCGTAGATACAAGAAAACTGTTAAAATTCTTCAGAAACGTCACTTTTGAAGTGTTTTCTTGTACTTTTAAACCAATCAGATACCCTACGGGCTCGGAATGTGCAACGAAACCATCAAATTTTAGCTAGAAACTGTATTTTTGTCGATTTTTATTGAATTTGAACTAAATTTCAACGTTTTTTGATGGTTCTGAGCCACCAAACACACTTAAAGCATGCAGAATCGACTCAGAATAGGAAAAGGAGACGTTTAGATCAATTTTATGCATTCTGGCGTTCGTAGATACAAGAAAACTGTTAAAATTCTTCAGAAACGTCACTTTTGAAGTGTTTTCTTGTACTTTTAAGCCAATCAGATACCCTACGGGCTCGGAAAGTGCAACGAAACCATCAAATTTTAGCTAGAAACTGTATTTTTGTCGATTTTTATTGAATTTGAACTATATTTCAACGTTTTTTGATGGTTCTGAGCCACCAAACACACTTAAAGCATGCAGAATCGACTCAGAATAGGAAAAGGAGACGTTTAGGTCAATTTTATGCATTCTGGCGTTCGTAGATACAAGAAAACTGTTAATATTCTTCAGAAACGTCACTTTTGAAGTGTTTTCTTGTACTTTTAAGCCAATCAGATACCCTACGGGCTCGGAAAGTGCAACGAAACCATCAAATTTTAGCTAGAAACTGTATTTTTGTCGATTTTTATTGAATTTGAACTATATTTCAACGTTTTTTGATGGTTCTGAGCCACCAAACACACTTAAAGCATGCAGAATCGACTCAGAATAGGAAAAGGAGACGTTTAGGTCAATTTTATGCATTCTGGCGTTCGTAGATACAAGAAAACTGTTAATATTCTTCAGAAACGTCACTTTTGAAGTGTTTTCTTGTACTTTTAAGCCAATCAGATACCCTACGGGCTCGGAAAGTGCAACGAAACCATCAAATTTTAGCTAGAAACTGTATTTTTGTCGATTTTTATTGAATTTGAACTATATTTCAACGTTTTTTGATGGTTCTGAGCCACCAAACACACTTAAAGCATGCAGAATCGACTCAGAATAGGAAAAGGAGACGTTTAGGTCAATTATATGCATTCTGGCATTCGTAGATACAAGAAAACTGTTAAAATTCTTCAGAAACGTCACTTTTGAAGTGTTTTCTTGTACTTTTAAGCCAATCAGATACCCTACGGGCTCGGAAAGTGCAACGAAACCATCAAATTTTAGCTAGAAACTGTATTTTTGTCGATTTTTATTGAATTTGAACTATATTTCAACGTTTTTTGATGGTTCTGAGCCACCAAACACACTTAAAGCATGCAGAATCGACTCAGAATAGGAAAAGGAGACGTTTAGGTCAATTTTATGCATTCTGGCGCTCGTAGATACAAGATAACTGTTAAAATTCTTCAGAAACGTCACTTCTGAAGTGTTTTCTTGTACTTTTAAGCCAATCAGATACCCTACGGGCTCGGAAAGTGCAAACTGTATTTTTGTCGATTTTTATTGAATTTGAACTATATTTCAACGTTTTTCGATGGTTCTGAGCCACCAAACACACTTAAAGCATGCAGAATCGACTCAGAATAGGAAAAGGAGACGTTTAGGTCAATTTTATGCATTCTGGCGTTCGTAGATACAAGAAAACTGTTAAAATTCTTCAGAAACGTCACTTTTGAAGTGTTTTCTTGTACTTTTAAGCCAATCAGATACCCTACGGGCTCGGAAAGTGCAACGAAACCATCAAATTTTAGCTAGAAACTGTATTTTTGTCGATTTTTATTGAATTTGAACTATATTTCAACGTTTTTTGATGGTTCTGAGCCACCAAACACACTTAAAGCATGCAGAATCGACTCAGAATAGGAAAAGGAGACGTTTAGGTCAATTTTATGCATTCTGGCGTTCGTAGATACAAGAAAAGTGTTAAAATTCTTCAGAAACGTCACTTTTGAAGTGTTTTCTTGTACTTTTAAGCCAATCAGATACCCAACGGGCTCGGAAAGTGCAACGAAACCATCAAATTTTAGCTAGAAACTGTATTTTTGTCGATTTTTATTGAATTTGAACTATATTTCAACGTTTTTTGATGGTTCTGAGCCACCAAACACACTTAAAGCATGCAGAATCGACTCAGAATAGGAAAAGGAGACGTTTAGGTCAATTTTATGCATTCTGGCGTTCGTAGATACAAGAAAACTGTTAAAATTCTTCAGAAACGTCACTTTTGAAGTGTTTTCTTGTACTTTTAAGCCAATCAGATACCCTACGGGCTCGGAAAGTGCAACGAAACCATCAAATTTTAGCTAGAAACTGTATTTTTGTCGATTTTTATTGAATTTGAACTATATTTCAACGTTTTTTGATGGTTCTGAGCCACCAAACACACTTAAAGCATGCAGAATCGACTCAGAATAGGAAAAGGAGACGTTTAGGTCAATTTTATGCATTCTGGCGTTCGTAGATACAAGAAAACTGTTAAAATTCTTCAGAAACGTCACTTTTGAAGTGTTTTCTTGTACTTTTAAGCCAATCAGATACCCTACGGGCTCGGAAAGTGCAACGAAACCATCAAATTTTAGCTAGAAACTGTATTTTTGTCGATTTTTATTGAATTTGAACTATATTTCAACGTTTTTTGATGGTTCTGAGCCACCAAACACACTTAAAGCATGCAGAATCGACTCAGAATAGGAAAAGGAGACGTTTAGGTCAATTTTATGCATTCTGGCGTTCGTAGATACAAGAAAACTGTTAAAATTCTTCAGAAACGTCACTTTTGAAGTGTTTTCTTGTACTTTTAAGCCAATCAGATACCCTACGGGCTCGGAAAGTGCAACGAAACCATCAAATTTTAGCTAGAAACTGTATTTTTGTCGATTTTTATTGAATTTGAACTATATTTCAACGTTTTTTGATGGTTCTGAGCCACCAAACACACTTAAAGCATGCAGAATCGACTCAGAATAGGAAAAGGAGACGTTTAGGTCAATTTTATGCATTCTGGCGTTCGTAGATACAAGAAAACTGTTAAAATTCTTCAGAAACGTCACTTTTGAAGTGTTTTCTTGTACTTTTAAGCCAATCAGATACCCTACGGGCTCGGAAAGTGCAACGAAACCATCAAATTTTAGCTAGAAACTGTATTTTTGTCGATTTTTATTGAATTTGAACTATATTTCAACGTTTTTTGATGGTTCTGAGCCACCAAACACACTTAAAGCATGCAGAATCGACTCAGAATAGGAAAAGGAGACGTTTAGGTCAATTTTATGCATTCTGGCGTTCGTAGATACAAGAAAACTGTTAAAATTCTTCAGAAACGTCACTTTTGAAGTGTTTTCTTGTACTTTTAAGCCAATCAGATACCCTACGGGCTCGGAAAGTGCAACGAAACCATCAAATTTTAGCTAGAAACTGTATTTTTGTCGATTTTTATTGAATTTGTACTATATTTCAACGTTTTTTGATGGTTCTGAGCCACCAAACACACTTAAAGCATGCAGAATCGACTCAGAATAGGAAAAGGAGACGTTTAGGTCAATTTTATGCATTCTGGCGTTCGTAGATACAAGAAAACTGTTAAAATTCTTCAGAAACGTCACTTTTGAAGTGTTTTCTTGTACTTTTAAGCCAATCAGATACCCTACGGGCTCGGAAAGTGCAACGAAACCATCAAATTTTAGCTAGAAACTGTATTTTTGTCGATTTTTATTGAATTTGAACTATATTTCAACGTTTTTTGATGGTTCTGAGCCACCAAACACACTTAAAGCATGCAGAATCGATTCAGAATAGGAAAAGGAGACGTTTAGGTCAATTTTATGCATTCTGGCGTTCGTAGATACAAGAAAACTGTTAAAATTCTTCAGAAACGTCACTTTTGAAGTGTTTTCTTGTACTTTTAAGCCAATCAGATACCCTACGGGCTCGGAAAGTGCAACGAAACCATCAAATTTTAGCTAGAAACTGTATTTTTGTCGATTTTTATTGAATTTGAACTATATTTCAACGTTTTTTGATGGTTCTGAGCCACCAAACACACTTAAAGCATGCAGAATCGACTCAGAATAGGAAAAGGAGACGTTTAGGTCAATTTTATGCATTCTGGCGTTCGTAGATACAAGAAAACTGTTAAAATTCTTCAGAAACGTCACTTTTGAAGTGTTTTCTTGTACTTTTAAGCCAATCAGATACCCTACGGGCTCGGAAAGTGCAACGAAACCATCAAATTTTAGCTAGAAACTGTATTTTTGTCGATTTTTATTGAATTTGAACTATATTTCAACGTTTTTTGATGGTTCTGAGCCACCAAACACACTTAAAGCATGCAGAATCGACTCAGAATAGGAAAAGGAGACGTTTAGGTCAATTTTATGCATTCTGGCGTTCGTGGATACAAGAAAACTGTTAAAATTCTTCAGAAACGTCACTTTTGAAGTGTTTTCTTGTACTTTTAAGCCAATCAGATACCCTACGGGCTCGGAAAGTGCAACGAAACCATCAAATTTTAGCTAGAAACTGTATTTTTGTCGATTTTTATTGAATTTGAACTATATTTCAACGTTTTTTGATGGTTCTGAGCCACCAAACACACTTAAAGCATGCAGAATCGACTCAGAATAGGAAAAGGAGACGTTTAGGTCAATTTTATGCATTCTGGCGTTCGTAGATACAAGAAAACTGTTAAAATTCTTCAGAAACGTCACTTTTGAAGTGTTTTCTTGTACTTTTAAGCCAATCAGAAACCCTACGGGCTCGGAAAGTGCAACGAAACCATCAAATTTTAGCTAGAAACTGTATTTTTGTCGATTTTTATTGAATTTGAACTATATTTCAACGTTTTTTGATGGTTCTGAGCCACCAAACACACTTAAAGCATGCAGAATCGACTCAGAATAGGAAAAGGAGACGTTTAGGTCAATTTTATGCATTCTGGCGTTCGTAGATACAAGAAAACTGTTAAAATTCTTCAGAAACGTCACTTTTGAAGTGTTTTCTTGTACTTTTAAGCCAATCAGATACCCTACGGGCTCGGAAAGTGCAACGAAACCATCAAATTTTAGCTAGAAACTGTATTTTTGTCGATTTTTATTGAATTTGAACTATATTTCAACGTTTTTTGATGGTTCTGAGCCACCAAACACACTTAAAGCATGCAGAATCGACTCAGAATAGGAAAAGGAGACGTTTAGGTCAATTTTATGCATTCTGGCGTTCGTAGATACAAGAAAACTGTTAAAATTCTTCAGAAACGTCACTTTTGAAGTGTTTTCTTGTACTTTTAAGCCAATCAGATACCCTACGGGCTCGGAAAGTGCAACGAAACCATCAAATTTTAGCTAGAAACTGTATTTTTGTCGATTTTTATTGAATTTGAACTATATTTCAACGTTTTTTGATGGTTCTGAGCCACCAAACACACTTAAAGCATGCAGAATCGACTCAGAATAGGAAAAGGAGACGTTTAGGTCAATTTTATGCATTCTGGCGTTCGTAGATACAAGAAAACTGTTAAAATTCTTCAGAAACGTCACTTTTGAAGTGTTTTCTTGTACTTTTAAGCCAATCAGATACCCTACGGGCTCGGAAAGTGCAACGAAACCATCAAATTTTAGCTAGAAACTGTATTTTTGTCGATTTTTATTGAATTTGAACTATATTTCAACGTTTTTTGATGGTTCTGAGCCACCAAACACACTTAAAGCATTCAGAATCGACTCAGAATAGGAAAAGGAGACGTTTAGGTCAATTTTATGCATTCTGGCGTTCGTAGATACAAGAAAACTGTTAAAATTCTTCAGAAACGTCACTTTTGAAGTGTTTTCTTGTACTTTTAAGCCAATCAGATACCGTACGGGCTCGGAAAGTGCAACGAAACCATCAAATTTTAGCTAGAAACTGTATTTTTGTCGATTTTTATTGAATTTGAACTATATTTCAACGTTTTTTGATGGTTCTGAGCCACCAAACACACTTAAAGCATGCAGAATCGACTCAGAATAGGAAAAGGAGACGTTTAGGTCAATTTTATGCATTCTGGCGTTCGTAGATACAAGAAAACTGTTAAAATTCTTCAGAAACGTCACTTTTGAAGTGTTTTCTTGTACTTTTAACCCAATCAGATACCCTACGGGCTCGGAAAGTGCAACGAAACCATCAAATTTTAGCTAGAAACTGTATTTTTGTCGATTTTTATTGAATTTGAACTATATTTCAACGTTTTTTGATGGTTCTGAGCCACCAAACACACTTAAAGCATGCAGAATCGACTCAGAATAGGAAAAGGAGACGTTTAGGTCAATTTTATGCATTCTGGCGTTCGTAGATACAAGAAAACTGTTAAAATTCTTCAGAAACGTCACTTTTGAAGTGTTTTCTTGTACTTTTAAGCCAATCAGATACCCTACGGGCTCGGAAAGTGCAACGAAACCATCAAATTTTAGCTAGAAACTGTATTTTTGTCGATTTTTATTGAATTTGAACTATATTTCAACGTTTTTTGATGGTTCTGAGCCACCAAACACACTTAAAGCATGAAGAATCGACTCAGAATAGGAAAAGGAGACGTTTAGGTCAATTTTATGCATTCTGGCGTTCGTAGATACAAGAAAACTGTTAAAATTCTTCAGAAACGTCACTTTTGAAGTGTTTTCTTGTACTTTTAAGCCAATCAGATACCCTACGGGCTCGGAAAGTGCAACGAAACCATCAAATTTTAGCTAGAAACTGTATTTTTGTCGATTTTTATTGAATTTGAACTATATTTCAACGTTTTTTGATGGTTCTGAGCCACCAAACACACTTAAAGCATGCAGAATCGACTCAGAATAGGAAAAGGAGACGTTTAGGTCAATTTTATGCATTCTGGCGTTCGTAAATACAAGAAACCTGTTAAAATTCTTCAGAAACGTCACTTTTGAAGTGTTTTCTTGTACTTTTAAGCCAATCAGATACCCTACGGGCTCGGAAAGTGCAACGAAACCATCAAATTTTAGCTAGAAACTGTATTTTTGTCGATTTTTATTGAATTTGAACTATATTTCAACGTTTTTTGATGGTTCTGAGCCACCAAACACACTTAAAGCATGCAGAATCGACTCAGAATAGGAAAAGGAGACGTTTAGGTCAATTTTATGCATTCTGGCGTTCGTAGATACAAGAAAACTGTTAAAATTCTTCAGAAACGTCACTTTTGAAGTGTTTTCTTGTACTTTTAAGCCAATCAGATACCCTACGGGCTCAGAAGGTGCAACGAAACCATCAAATTTTAGCTAGAAACTGTATTTTTGTCGATTTTTATTGAATTTGAACTATATTTCAACGTTTTTTGATGGTTCTGAGCCACCAAACACGCTTAAAGCATGCAGAATCGACTCAGAATAGGAAAAGGAGACGTTTAGGTCAATTTTATGCATTCTAGCGTTCGTAGATACAAGAAAACTGTTAAAATTCTACAGAAACGTCACTTTTGAAGTGTTTTCTTGTACTTTTAAGCCAATCAGATACCCTACGGGCTCGGAAAGTGCAACGAAACCATCAAATTTTAGCTAGAAACTGTATTTTTGTCGATTTTTATTGAATTTGAACTATATTTCAACGTTTTTTGATGGTTCTGAGCCACCAAACACACTTAAAGCATGCAGAATCGACTCAGAATAGGAAAAGGAGACGTTTAGGTCAATTTTATGCATTCTGGCATTCGTAGATACAAGAAAACTGTTAAAATTCTTCAGAAACGTCACTTTTGAAGTGTTTTCTTGTACTTTTAAGCCAATCAGATACCCTACGGGCTCGGAAAGTGCAACGAAACCATCAAATTTTAGCTAGAAACTGTATTTTTGTCGATTTTTATTGAATTTGAACTATATTTCAACGTTTTTTGATGGTTCTGAGCCACCAAACACACTTAAAGCATGCAGAATCGACTCAGAATAGGAAAAGGAGACGTTTAGGTCAATTTTATGCATTCTGGCGTTCGTAGATACAAGAAAACTGTTAAAATTCTTCAGAAACGTCACTTTTGAAGTGTTTTCTTGTACTTTTAAGCCAATCAGATACCCTACGGGCTCGGAAAGTGCAACGAAACCATCAAATTTTAGCTAGAAACTGTATTTTTGTCGATTTTTATTGAATTTGAACTATATTTCAACGTTTTTTGATGGTTCTGAGCCACCAAACACACTTAAAGCATGCAGAATCGACTCAGAATAGGAAAAGGAGACGTTTAGGTCAATTTTATGCATTCTGGCGTTCGTAAATACAAGAAAACTGTTAAAATTCTTCAGAAACGTCACTTTTGAAGTGTTTTCTTGTACTTTTAAGCCAATCAGATACCCTACGGGCTCGGAAAGTGCAACGAAACCATCAAATTTTAGCTAGAAACTGTATTTTTGTCGATTTTTATTGAATTTGAACTATATTTCAACGTTTTTTGATGGTTCTGAGCCACCAAACACACTTAAAGCATGCAGAATCGACTCAGAATAGGAAAAGGAGACGTTTAGGTCAATTTTATGCATTCTGGCGTTCGTAGATACAAGAAAACTGTTAAAATTCTTCAGAAACGTCACTTTTGAAGTGTTTTCTTGTACTTTTAAGCCAATCAGATACCCTACGGGCTCAGAAGGTGCAACGAAACCATCAAATTTTCAGAATAGGAAAAGGAGACGTTTAGGTCAATTTTATGCTTTCTGGCGTTCGTAGATACAAGAAAACTGTTAAAATTCTTCAGAAACGTCACTTTTGAAGTGTTTTCTTGTACTTTTAAGCCAATCAGATACCCTACGGGCTCGGAAAGTGCAACGAAACCATCAAATTTTAGCTAGAAACTGTATTTTTGTCGATTTTTATTGAATTTGAACTATATTTCAACGTTTTTTGATGGTTCTGAGCCACCAAACACACTTAAAGCATGCAGAATCGACTCAGAATAGGAAAAGGAGACGTTTAGGTCAATTTTATGCATTCTGGCGTTCGTAAATACAAGAAAACTGTTAAAATTCTTCAGAAACGTCACTTTTGAAGTGTTTTCTTGTACTTTTAAGCCAATCAGATACCCTACGGGCTCGGAAAGTGCAACGAAACCATCAAATTTTAGCTAGAAACTGTATTTTTGTCGATTTTTATTGAATTTGAACTATATTTCAACGTTTTTTGATGGTTCTGAGCCACCAAACACACTTAAAGCATGCAGAATCGACTCAGAATAGGAAAAGGAGACGTTTAGGTCAATTTTATGCATTCTGGCGTTCGTAGATACAAGAAAACTGTTAAAATTCTTCAGAAACGTCACTTTTGAAGTGTTTTCTTGTACTTTTAAGCCAATCAGATACCCTACGGGCTCAGAAGGTGCAACGAAACCATCAAATTTTCAGAATAGGAAAAGGAGACGTTTAGGTCAATTTTATGCATTCTGGCGTTCGTAGATACAAGAAAACTGTTAAAATTCTTCAGAAACGTCACTTTTGAAGTGTTTTCTTGTACTTTTAAGCCAATCAGATACCCTACGGGCTCGGAAAGTGCAACGAAACCATCAAATTTTAGCTAGAAACTGTATTTTTGTCGATTTTTATTGAATTTGAACTATATTTCAACGTTTTTTGATGGTTCTGAGCCACCAAACACACTTAAAGCATGCAGAATCGACTCAGAATAGGAAAAGGAGACGTTTAGGTCAATTTTATGCATTCTGGCGTTCGTAGATACAAGAAAAATGTTAAAATTCTTCAGAAACGTCACTTTTGAAGTGTTTTCTTGTACTTTTAAGCCAATCAGATACCCTACGGGCTCGGAAAGTGCAACGAAACCATCAAATTTTAGCTAGAAACTGTACTTTTGTCGATTTTTATTGAATTTGAACTATATTTCAACGTTTTTTGATGGTTCTGAGCCACCAAACACACTTAAAGCATGCAGAATCGACTCAGAATAGGAAAAGGAGACGTTTAGGTCAATTTTATGCATTCTGGCGTTCGTAGATACAAGAAAACTGTTAAAATTCTTCAGAAACGTCACTTTTGAATTGTTTTCTTGTACTTTTAAGCCAATCAGATACCCTACGGGCTCGGAAAGTGCAACGAAACCATCAAATTTTAGCTAGAAACTGTATTTTTGTCGATTTTTATTGAATTTGAACTATATTTCAAAGTTTTTTGATGGTTCTGAGCCACCAAACACACTTAAAGCATGCAGAATCGACTCAGAATAGGAAAAGGAGACGTTTAGGTCAATTTTATGCATTCTGGCGTTCGTAGACACAAGAAAACTGTTAAAATTCTTCAGAAACGTCACTTTTGAAGTGTTTTCTTGTACTTTTAAGCCAATCAGATACCCGACGGGCTCGGAAAGTGCAACGAAACCATCAAATTTTAGCTAGAAACTGTATTTTTGTCGATTTTTATTGAATTTGAACTATATTTCAACGTTTTTTGATGGTTCTGAGCCACCAAACACACTTAAAGCATGCAGAATCGACTCAGAATAGGAAAAGGAGACGTTTAGGTCAATTTTATGCATTCTGGCGTTCGTAGACACAAGAAAACTGTTAAAATTCTTCAGAAACGTCACTTTTGAGGTGTTTTCTTGTACTTTTAAGCCAATCAGATACCCTACGGGCTCGGAAAGTGCAACGAAACCATCAAATTTTAGCTAGAAACTGTATTTTTGTCGATTTTTATTGAATTTGAACTATATTTCAACGTTTTTTGATGGTTCTGTGCCACCAAACACACTTAAAGCATGCAGAATCGACTCAGAATAGGAAAAGGAGCCGTTTAGGTCAATTTTATGCATTCTGGCTTTCGTAGATACAAGAAAACTGTAAAAATTCTTCAGAAACGTCACTTTTGAAGTGTTTTCTTGTACTTTTAAGCCAATCAGATACCCTACGGGCTCGGAAAGTGCAACGAAACCATCAAATTTTAGCTAGAAACTGTATTTTTGTCGATTTTTATTGAATTTGAACTATATTTCAACGTTTTTTGATGGTTCTGAGCCACCAAACACACTTAAAGCATGCAGAATCGACTCAGAATAGGAAAAGGAGACGTTTAGGTCAATTTTATGCATTCTGGCGTTCGTAGATACAAGAAAACTGTTAAAATTCTTCAGAAACGTCACTTTCTGAGCCACCAAACACACTTAAAGCATGCAGAATCGACTCAGAATAGGAAAAGGAGACGTTTAGGTCAATTTTATGCATTCTGGCGTTCGTAGATACGAGAAAACTGTTAAAATTCTTCAGGAACGTCACTTTTGAAGTGTTTTCTTGTACTTTTAAGCCAATCAGATACCCTACGGGCTCGGAAAGTGCAACGAAACCATCAAATTTTAGCTAGAAACTGTATTTTTGTCGATTTTTATTGAATTTGAACTATATTTCAAAGTTTTTTGATGGTTCTGAGCCACCAAACACACTTAAAGCATGCAGAATCGACTCAGAATAGGAAAAGGAGACGTTTAGGTCAATTTTATGCATTCTGGCGTTCGTAGATACAAGAAAACTGTTAAAATTCTTCAGAAACGTCACTTTTGAAGTGTTTTCTTGTACTTTTAAGCCAATCAGATACCCTACGGGCTCGGAAAGTGCAACGAAACCATCAAATTTTAGCTAGAAACTGTATTTTTGTCGATTTTTATTGAATTTGAACTATATTTCAACGTTTTTTGATGGTTCTGAGCCACCAAACACACTTAAAGCATGCAGAATCGACTCAGAATAGGAAAAGGAGACGTTTAGGTCAATTTTATGCATTCTGGCGTTCGTAGATACAAGAAAACTGTTAAAATTCTTCAGAAACGTCACTTTTGAAGTGTTTTCTTGTACTTTTAAGCCAATCAGATACCCTACGGGCTCGGAAAGTGCAACGAAACCATCAAATTTTAGCTAGAAACTGTATTTTTGTCGATTTTTATTGAATTTGAACTATATTTCAACGTTTTTTGATGGTTCTGAGCCACCAAACACACTTAAAGCATGCAGAATCGACTCAGAATAGGAAAAGGAGACGTTTAGGTCAATTTTATGCATTCTGGCGTTCGTAGATACAAGAAAACTGTTAAAATTCTTCAGAAACGTCACTTTTGAAGTGTTTTCTTGTACTTTTAAGCCAATCAGATACCCTACGGTCTCGGAAAGTGCAACGAAACCATCAAATTTTAGCTAGAAACTGTATTTTTGTCGATTTTTATTGAATTTGAACTATATTTCAACGTTTTTTGATGGTTCTGAGCCACCAAACACACTTAAAGCATGCAGAATCGACTCAGAATAGGAAAAGGAGACGTTTAGGTCAATTTTATGCATTCTGGCGTTCGTAGATACAAGAAAACTGTTAAAATTCTTCAGAAACGTCACTTTTGAAGTGTTTTCTTGTAATTTTAAGCCAATCAGATAACCTACGGGCTCGGAAAGTGCAACGAAACCATCAAATTTTAGCTAGAAACTGTATTTTTGTCGATTTTTATTGAATTTGAACTATATTTCAACGTTTTTTGATGGTTCTGAGCCACCAAACACACTTAAAGCATGCAGAATCGACTCAGAATAGGAAAAGGAGACGTTTAGGTCAATTTTATGCATTCTGGCGTTCGTAGATACAAGAAAACTGTTAAAATTCTTCAGAAACGTCACTTTTGAAGTGTTTTCTTGTACTTTTAAGCCAATCAGATACCCTACGGGCTCGGAAAGTGCAACGAAACCATCAAATTTTAGCTAGAAACTGTATTTTTGTCGATTTTTATTGAATTTGAACTATATTTCAACGTTTTTTGATGGTTCTGAGCCACCAAACACACTTAAAGCATGCAGAATCGACTCAGAATAGGAAAAGGAGACGTTTAGGTCAATTTTATGCATTCTGGCGTTCGTAGATACAAGAAAACTGTTAAAATTCTTCAGAAACGTCACTTTTGAAGTGTTTTCTTGTACTTTTAAGCCAATCAGATACCCTACGGGCTCGGAAAGTGCAACGAAACCATCAAATTTTAGCTAGAAACTGTATTTTTGTCGATTTTTATTGAATTTGAACTATATTTCAACGTTTTTTGATGGTTCTGAGCCACCAAACACACTTAAAGCATGCAGAATCGACTCAGAATAGGAAAAGGAGACGTTTAGTCAATTTTATGCATTCTGGCGTTCGTAGATACGAGAAAACTGTTAAAATTCTTCAGAAACGTCACTTTTGAAGTGTTTTCTTGTACTTTTAAGCCAATCAGATACCCTACGGGCTCGGAAAGTGCAACGAAACCATCAAATTTTAGCTAGAAACTGTATTTTTGTCGATTTTTATTGAATTTGTACTATATTTCAACGTTTTTTGATGGTTCTGAGCCACCAAACACACTTAAAGCATGCAGAATCGACTCAGAATAGGAAAAGGAGACGTTTAGGTCAATTTTATGCATTCTGGCGTTCGTAGATACAAGAAAACTGTTAAAATTCTTCAGAAACGTCACTTTTGAAGTGTTTTCTTGTACTTTTAAGCCAATCAGATACCCTACGGGCTCGGAAAGTGCAACGAAACCATCAAATTTTAGCTAGAAACTGTATTTTTGTCGATTTTTATTGAATTTGAACTATATTTCAACGTTTTTTGATGGTTCTGAGCCACCAAACACACTTAAAGCATGCAGAATCGACTCAGAATAGGAAAAGGAGACGTTTAGGTCAATTTTATGCATTCTGGCGTTCGTAGATACAAGAAAACTGTTAAAATTCTTCAGAAACGTCACTTTTGAAGTGTTTTCTTGTACTTTTAAGCCAATCAGATACCCTACGGGCTCGGAAAGTGCAACGAAACCATCAAATTTTAGCTAGAAACTGTATTTTTTGTCGATTTTTATTGAATTTGAACTATATTTCAACGTTTTTTGATGGTTCTGAGCCACCAAACACACTTAAAGCATGCAGAATCGACTCAGAATAGGAAAAGGAGACGTTTAGGTCAATTTTATGCATTCTGGCGTTCGTAGATACAAGAAAACTGTTAAAATTCTTCAGAAACGTCACTTTTGAAGTGTTTTCTTGTACTTTTAAGCCAATCAGATACCCTACGGGCTCGGAAAGTGCAACGAAACCATCAAATTTTAGCTAGAAACTGTATTTTTGTCGATTTTTATTGAATTTGAACTATATTTCAACGTTTTTTGATGGTTCTGAGCCACCAAACACACTTAAAGCATGCAGAATCGACTCAGAATAGGAAAAGGAGACGTTTAGGTCAATTTTATGCATTCTGGCGTTCGTAGATACAAGAAAACTGTTAAAATTCTTCAGAAACGTCACTTTTGAAGTGTTTTCTTGTACTTTTAAGCCAATCAGATACCCTACGGGCTCGGAAAGTGCAACGAAACCATCAAATTTTAGCTAGAAACTCTATTTTTGTCGATTTTTATTGAATTTGAACTATATTTCAACGTTTTTTGATGGTTCTGAGCCACCAAACACACTTAAAGCATGCAGAATCGACTCAGAATAGGAAAAGGAGACGTTTAGGTCAATTTTATGCATTCTGGCGTTCGTAGATACAAGAAAACTGTTAAAATTCTTCAGAAACGTCACTTTTGAAGTGTTTTCTTGTACTTTTAAGCCAATCAGATACCCTACGGGCTCGGAAAGTGCAACGAAACCATCAAATTTTAGCTAGAAACTGTATTTTTGTCGATTTTATTGAATTTGAACTATATTTCAACGTTTTTTGATGGTTCTGAGCCACCAAACACACTTAAAGCATGCAGAATCGACTCAGAATAGGAAAAGGAGACGTTTAGGTCAATTTTATGCATTCTGGCGTTCGTAGATACAAGAAAACTGTTAAAATTCTTCAGAAACGTCACTTTTGAAGTGTTTTCTTGTACTTTTAAGCCAATCAGATACCCTACGGGCTCGGAAAGTGCAACGAAACCATCAAATTTTAGCTAGAAACTGTATTTTTGTCGATTTTTATTGAATTTGAACTATATTTCAACGTTTTTTGATGGTTCTGAGCCACCAAACACACTTAAAGCATGCAGAATCGACTCAGAATAGGAAAAGGAGACGTTTAGGTCAATTTTATGCATTCTGGCGTTCGTAGATACAAGAAAACTGTTAAAATTCTTCAGAAACGTCACTTTTGAAGTGTTTTCTTGTACTTTTAAGCCAATCAGATACCCTACGGGCTCGGAAAGTGCAACGAAACCATCAAATTTTAGCCAGAAACTGTATTTTTGTCGATTTTTATTGAATTTGAACTATATTTCAACGTTTTTTGATGGTTCTGAGCCACCAAACACACTTAAAGCATGCAGAATCGACTCAGAATAGGAAAAGGAGACGTTTAGGTCAATTTTATGCATTCTGGCGTTCGTAGATACAAGAAAACTGTTAAAATTCTTCAGAAACGTCACTTTTGAAGTGTTTTCTTGTACTTTTAAGCCAATCAGATACCCTACGGGCTCGGAAAGTGCAACGAAACCATCAAATTTTAGCTAGAAACTGTATTTTTGTCGATTTTTATTGAATTTGAACTATATTTCAACGTTTTTTGATGGTTCTGAGCCACCAAACACACTTAAAGCATGCAGAATCGACTCAGAATAGGAAAAGGAGACGTTTAGGTCAATTTTATGCATTCTGGCGTTCGTAGATACAAGAAAACTGTTAAAATTCTTCAGAAACGTCACTTTTGAAATGTTTTCTTGTACTTTTAAGCCAATCAGATACCCAACGGGCTCGGAAAGTGCAACGAAACCATCAAATTTTAGCTAGAAACTGTATTTTTGTCGATTTTTATTGAATTTGAACTATATTTCAACGTTTTTTGATGGTTCTGAGCCACCAAACACACTTAAAGCATGCAGAATCGACTCAGAATAGGAAAAGGAGACGTTTAGGTCAATTTTATGCATTCTGGCGTTCGTAGATACAAGAAAACTGTTAAAATTCTTCAGAAACGTCACTTTTGAAGTGTTTTCTTGTACTTTTAAGCCAATCAGATACCCTACGGGCTCGGAAAGTGCAACGAAACCAATGAATTTTAGCTAGAAACTGTATTTTTGTCGATTTTTATTGAATTTGAACTATATTTCAACGTTTTTTGATGGTTCTGAGCCACCAAACACACTTAAAGCATGCAGAATCGACTCAGAATAGGAAAAGGAGACGTTTAGGTCAATTTTATGCATTCTGGCGTTCGTAGATACAAGAAAACTGTTAAAATTCTTCAGAAACGTCACTTTTGAAGTGTTTTCTTGTACTTTTAAGCCAATCAGATACCCTACGGGCTCGGAAAGTGCAACGAAACCATCAAATTTTAGCTAGAAACTGTATTTTTGTCGATTTTTATTGAATTTGAACTATATTTCAACGTTTTTTGATGGTTCTGAGCCACCAAACACACTTAAAGCATGCAAAATCGACTCAGAATAGGAAAAGGAGACGTTTAGGTCAATTTTATGCATTCTGGTGTTCGTAGATACAAGAAAACTGTTAAAATTCTTCAGAAACGTCACTTTTGAAGTGTTTTCTTGTACTTTTAAGCCAATCAGATACCCGACGAGCTCGGAAAGTGCAACGAAACCATCAAATTTTAGCTAGAAACTGTATTTTTGTCGATTTTTATTGAATTTGAACTATATTTCAACGTTTTTTGATGGTTCTGAGCCACCAAACACACTTAAAGCATGCAGAATCGACTCAGAATAGGAAAAGGAGACGTTTAGGTCAATTTTATGCATTCTGGCGTTCGTAGATACAAGAAAACTGTTAAAATTCTTCAGAAACGTCACTTTTGAAGTGTTTTCTTGTACTTTTAAGCCAATCAGATACCCTGCGGGCTCGGAAAGTGCAACGAAACCATCAAATTTTAGCTAGAAACTGTATTTTTGTCGATTTTTATTGAATTTGAACTATATTTCAACGTTTTTTGATGGTTCTGAGCCACCAAACACACTTAAAGCATGCAGAATCGACTCAGAATAGGAAAAGGAGACGTTTAGGTCAATTTTATGCATTCTGGCGTTCGTAGATACAAGAAAACTGTTAAAATTCTTCAGAAACGTCACTTTTGAAGTGTTTTCTTGTACTTTTAAGCCAATCAGATACCCTACGGGCTCGGAAAGTGCAACGAAACCATCAAATTTTAGCTAGAAACTGTATTTTTGTCGATTTTTATTGAATTTGAACTATATTTCAAAGTTTTTTGATGGTTCTGAGCCACCAAACACACTTAAAGCATGCAGAATCGACTCAGAATAGGAAAAGGAGACGTTTAGGTCAATTTTATGCATTCTGGCGTTCGTAGATACAAGAAAACTGTTAAAATTCTTCGGAAACGTCACTTTTGAAATGTTTTCTTGTACTTTTAAGCCAATCAGATACCCAACGGGCTCGGAAAGTGCAACGAAACCATCAAATTTTAGCTAGAAACTGTATTTTTGTCGATTTTTATTGAATTTGAACTATATTTCAACGTTTTTTGATGGTTCTGAGCCACCAAACACACTTAAAGCATGCAGAATCGACTCAGAATAGGAAAAGGAGACGTTTAGGTCAATTTTATGCATTCTGGCGTTCGTAGATACAAGAAAACTGTTAAAATTCTTCAGAAACGTCACTTTTGAAGTGTTTTCTTGTACTTTTAAGCCAATCAGATACCCTACGGGCTCGGAAAGTGCAACGAAACCATCAAATTTTAGCTAGAAACTGTATTTTTGCCGATTTTTATTGAATTTGAACTATATTTCAACGTTTTTTGATGGTTCTGAGCCACCAAACACACTTAAAGCATGCAGAATCGACTCAGAATAGGAAAAGGAGACGTTTAGGTCAATTTTATGCATTCTGGCGTTCATAGATACAAGAAAACTGTTAAAATTCTTCAGAAACGTCACTTTTGAAGTGTTTTCTTGTACTTTTAAGCCAATCAGATACCCTACGGGCTCGGAAAGTGCAACGAAACCATCAAATTTTAGCTAGAAACTGTATTTTTGTCGATTTTTATTGAATTTGAACTATATTTCAACGTTTTTTGATGGTTCTGAGCCACCAAACACACTTAAAGCATGCAGAATCGACTCAGAATAGGAAAAGGAGACGTTTAGGTCAATTTTATGCATTCTGGCGTTCGTAGATACAAGAAAACTGTTAAAATTCTTCAGAAACGTCACTTTTGAAGTGTTTTCTTGTACTTTTAAGCCAATCAGATACCCTACGGGCTCGGAAAGTGCAACGAAACCATCAAATTTTAGCTAGAAACTGTATTTTTGTCGATTTTTATTGAATTTGAACTATATTTCAACGTTTTTTGATGGTTCTGAGCCACCAAACACACTTAAAGCATGCAGAATCGACTCAGAATAGGAAAAGGAGACGTTTAGGTCAATTTTATGCATTCTGGCGTTCGTAGATACAAGAAAACTGTTAAAATTCTTCAGAAACGTCACTTTTGAAGTGTTTTCTTGTACTTTTAAGCCAATCAGATACCCCACGGGCTCGGAAAGTGCAACGAAACCATCAAATTTTAGCTAGAAACTGTATTTTTGTCGATCTTTATTGAATTTGAACCATATTTCAACGTTTTTTGATGGTTCTGAGCCACCAAACACACTTAAAGCATGCAGAATCGACTCAGAATAGGAAAAGGAGACGTTTAGGTCAATTTTATGCATTCTGGCGTTCGTAGATACAAGAAAACTGTTAAAATTCTTCAGAAACGTCACTTTTGAAGTGTTTTCTTGTACTTTTAAGCCAATCAGATACCCTACGGGCTCGGAAAGTGCAACGAAACCATCAAATTTTAGCTAGAAACTGTATTTTTGTCAATTTTTATTGAATTTGAACTATATTTCAACGTTTTTTGATGGTTCTGAGCCACCAAACACACTTAAAGCATGCAGAATCGACTCAGAATAGGAAAAGGAGACGTTTAGGTCAATTTTATGCATTCTGGCGTTCGTAGATACAAGAAAACTGTTAAAATTCTTCAGAAACGTCACTTTTGAAATGTTTTCTTGTACTTTTAAGCCAATCAGATACCCTACGGGCTCGGAAAGTGCAACGAAACCATCAAATTTTAGCTAGAAACTGTATTTTTGTCGACTTTTATTGAATTTGAACTATATTTCAACGTTTTTTGATGGTTCTGAGCCACCAAACACACTTAAAGCATGCAGAATCGACTCAGAATAGGAAAAGGAGACGTTTAGGTCAATTTTATGCATTCTGGCGTTCGTAGATACAAGAAAACTGTTAAAATTCTTCAGAAACGTCACTTTTGAAGTGTTTTCTTGTACTTTTAAGCCAATCAGATACCCTACGGGCTCGGAAAGTGCAACGAAACCATCAAATTTTAGCTAGAAACTGTATTTTTGTCGATTTTTATTGAATTTGAACTATATTTCAACGTTTTTTGATGGTTCTGAGCCACCAAACACACTTAAAGCATGCAGAATCGACTCAGAATAGGAAAAGGAGACGTTTAGGTCAATTTTATGCATTCTGGCGTTCGTAGATACAAGAAAACTGTTAAAATTCTTCAGAAACGTCACTTTTGAAGTGTTTTCTTGTACTTTTAAGCCAATCAGATACCCTACGGGCTCGGAAAGTGCAACGAAACCATCAAATTTTAGCTGGAAACTGTATTTTTGTCGATTTTTATTGAATTTGAACTATATTTCAACGTTTTTTGATGGTTCTGAGCCACCAAACACACTTAAAGCATGCAGAGTCGACTCAGAATAGGAAAAGGAGACGTTTAGGTCAATTTTTTGCATTCTGGCGTTCGTAGATACAAGAAAACTGTTAAAATTCTTCAGAAACGTCACTTTTGAAGTGTTTTCTTGTACTTTTAAGCCAATCAGATACCCTACGGGCCCGGAAAGTGTAACGAAACCATCAAATTTTAGCTAGAAACTGTATTTTTGTCGATTTTTATTGAATTTGAACTATATTTCAACGTTTTTTGATGGTTCTGAGCCACCAAACACACTTAAAGCATGCAGAATCGACTCAGAATAGGAAAAGGAGACGTTTAGGTCAATTTTATGCATTCTGGCGTTCGTAGATACAAGAAAACTGTTAAAATTCTTCAGAAACGTCACTTTTGAAGTGTTTTCTTGTACTTTTAAGCCAATCAGATACCGTACGGGCTCGGAAAGTGCAACGAAACCATCAAATTTTAGCTAGAAACTGTATTTTTGTCGATTTTTATTGAATTTGAACTATATTTCAACGTTTTTTGATGGTTCTGAGCCACCAAACACACTTAAAGCATGCAGAATCGACTCAGAATAGGAAAAGGAGACGTTTAGGTCAATTTTATGCATTCTGGCGTTCGTAGATACAAGAAAACTGTTAAAATTCTTCAGAAACGTCACTTTTGAAGTGTTTTCTTGTACTTTTAAGCCAATCAGATACCCTACGGGCTCGGAATGTGCAACGAAACCATCAAATTTTAGCTAGAAACTGTATTTTTGTCGATTTTTGTTGAATTTGAACTATATTTCAACGTTTTTTGATGGTTCTGAGCCACCAAACACACTTAAAGCATGCAGAATCGACTCAGAATAGGAAAAGGAGACGTTTAGGTCAATTTTATGCATTCTGGCGTTCGTAGATACAAGAAAACTGTTAAAATTCTTCAGAAACGTCACTTTTGAAGTGTTTTCTTGTACTTTTAAGCCAATCAGAAACCCTACGGGCTCGGAAAGTGCAACGAAACCATCAAATTTTAGCTAGAAACTGTATTTTTGTCGATTTTTATTGAATTTGAACTATATTTCAACGTTTTTTGATGGTTCTGAGCCACCAAACACACTTAAAGCATGCAGAATCGACTCAGAATAGGAAAAGGAGACGTTTAGGTCAATTTTATGCATTCTGGCGTTCGTAGATACAAGAAAACTGTTAAAATTCTTCAGAAACGTCACTTTTGAAATGTTTTCTTGTACTTTTAAGCCAATCAGATACCCAACGGGCTCGGAAAGTGCAACGAAACCATCAAATTTTAGCTAGAAACTGTATTTTTGTCGATTTTTATTGAATTTGAACTATATTTCAACGTTTTTTGATGGTTCTGAGCCACCAAACACACTTAAAGCATGCAGAATCGACTCAGAATAGGAAAAGGAGACGTTTAGGTCAATTTTATGCATTCTGGCGTTCGTAGATACAAGAAAACTGTTAAAATTCTTCAGAAACGTCACTTTTGAAGTGTTTTCTTGTACTTTTAAGCCAATCAGATACCCTACGGGCTCGGAAAGTGCAACGAAACCATCAAATTTTAGCTAGAAACTGTATTTTTGTCGATTTTTATTGAATTTGAACTATATTTCAACGTTTTTTGATGGTTCTGAGCCACTAAACACACTTAAAGCATGCAGAATCGACTCAGAATAGGAAAAGGAGACGTTTAGGTCAATTTTATGCATTCTGGCGTTCGTAGATACAAGAAAACTGTTAAAATTCTTCAGAAACGTCACTTTTGAAGTGTTTTCTTGTACTTTTAAGCCAATCAGATACCCTACGGGCTCGGAAAGTGCAACGAAACCATCAAATTTTAGCTAGAAACTGTATTTTTGCCGATTTTTATTGAATTTGAACTATATTTCAACGTTTTTTGATGGTTCTGAGCCACCAAACACACTTAAAGCATGCAGAATCGACTCAGAATAGGAAAAGGAGACGTTTAGGTCAATTTTATGCATTCTGGCGATCGTAGATACAAGAAAACTGTTAAAATTCTTCAGAAACGTCACTTTTGAAGTGTTTTCTTGTACTTTTCAGCCAATCAGATACCCTACGGGCTCGGAAAGTGCAACGAAACCATCAAATTTTAGCTAGAAACTGTATTTTTGTCGATTTTTATTGAATTTGAACTATATTTCAACGTTTTTTGATGGTTCTGAGCCACCAAACACACTTAAAGCATGCAGAATCGACTCAGAATAGGAAAAGGAGACGTTTAGGTCAATTTTATGCATTCTGGCGTTCGTAGATACAAGAAAACTGTTAAAATTCTTTAGAAACGTCACTTTTGAAGTGTTTTCTTGTACTTTTAAGCCAATCAGATACCCTACGGGCTCGGAAAGTGCAACGAAACCATCAAATTTTAGCTAGAAACTGTATTTTTGTCGATTTTTATTGAATTTGAACTATATTTCAACGTTTTTTGATGGTTCTGAGCCACCAAACACACTTAAAGCATGCAGAATCGACTCAGAATAGGAAAAGAAGACGTTTAGGTCAATTTTATGCATTCTGGCGTTCGTAGATACAAGAAAACTGTTAAAATTCTTCAGAAACGTCACTTTTGAAGTGTTTTCTTGTACTTTTAAGCCAATCAGATACCCTACGGGCTCGGAAAGTGCAACGAAACCATCAAATTTTAGCTAGAAACTGTATTTTTGTCGATTTTTATTGAATTTGAACTATATTTAAACGTTTTTTGATGGTTCTGAGCCACCAAACACACTTAAAGCATGCAGAATCGACTCAGAATAGGAAAAGGAGACGTTTAGGTCAATTTTATGCATTCTGGCGTTCGTAGATACAAGAAAACTGTTAAAATTCTTCAGAAACGTCACTTTTGAAGTGTTTTCTTGTACTTTTAAGCCAATCAGATACCCTACGGGCTCGGAAAGTGCAACGAAACCATCAAATTTTAGCTAGAAACTGTATTTTTGTCGATTTTTATTGAATTTGAACTATATTTCAACGTTTTTTTGATGGTTCTGAGCCACCAAACACACTTAAAGCATGCAGAATCGACTCAGAATAGGAAAAGGAGACGTTTAGGTCAATTTTATGCATTCTGGCGTTCGTAGATACAAGAAAACTGTTAAAATTCTTCAGAAACGTCACTTTTGAAGTGTTTTCTTGTACTTTTAAGCCAATCAGATACCCAACGGGCTCGGAAAGTGCAACGAAACCATCAAATTTTAGCTAGAAACTGTATTTTTGTCGATTTTTATTGAATTTGAGCTATATTTCAACGTTTTTTGATGGTTCTGAGCCACCAAACACACTTAAAGCATGCAGAATCGACTCAGAATAGGAAAAGGAGACGTTTAGGTCAATTTTATGCATTCTGGCGTTCGTAGATACAAGAAAACTGTTAAAATTCTTCAGAAACGTCACTTTTGAAGTGTTTTCTTGTACTTTTAAGCCAATCAGATACCCTACGGGCT
Organism: Zophobas morio; assembly: GCF_036711695.1. NCBI lineage: Eukaryota > Metazoa > Arthropoda > Insecta > Coleoptera > Tenebrionidae > Zophobas > Zophobas morio. Next base: position 56,490 of record NW_026972558.1, read on the forward strand.
CGGAAAGTGCAACGAAACCATCAAATTTTAGCTAGAAACTGTATTTTTGTCGATTTTTATTGAATTTGAACTATATTTCAACGTTTTTTGATGGTTCTGAGCCACCAAACACACTTAAAGCATGCAGAATCGACTCGGAATAGGAAAAGGAGACGTTTAGGTCAATTTTATGCATTCTGGCGTTCGTAGATACAAGAAAACTGTTAAAATTCTTCAGAAACGTCACTTTTGAAGTGTTTTCTTGTACTTTTAAGCCAATCAGATACCCGACGGGCTCGGAAAGTGCAACGAAACCATCAAATTTTAGCTAGAAACTGTATTTTTGTCGATTTTTATTGAATTTGAACTATATTTCAACGTTTTTTGATGGTTCTGAGCCACCAAACACACTTAAAGCATGCAGAATCGACTCAGAATAGGAAAAGGAGACGTTTAGGTCAATTTTATGCATTCTGGCGTTCGTTGATACAAGAAAACTGTTAAAATTCTTCAGAAACGTCACTTTTGAAGTGTTTTCTTGTACTTTTAAGCCAATCAGATACCCAACGGGCTCGGAAAGTGCAACAAAACCATCAAATTTTAGCTAGAAACTGTATTTTTGTCGATTTTTATCGAATTTGAACTATATTTCAACGTTTTTTGATGGTTCTGAGCCACCAAACACACTTAAAGCATGCAGAATCGACTCGGAATAGGAAAAAGAGACGTTTAGGTCAATTTTATGCATTCTGGCGTTCGTAGATACAAGAAAACTGTTAAAATTCTTCAGAAACGTCACTTTTGAAGTGTTTTCTTGTACTTTTAAGCCAATCAGATACCCTACGGGCTCGGAAAGTGCAACGAAACCATCAAATTTTAGCTAGAAACTGTATTTTCGTCGATTTTTATTGAATTTGAACTATATTTCAACGTTTTTTGATGGTTCTGAGCCACCAAACACACTTAAAGCGTGCAGAATCGACTCAGAATAGGAAAAGGAGACGTTTAGGTCAATTTTATGCATTCTGGCGTTCGTAGATACAAGAAAACTGTTAAAATTCTTCAGAAACGTCACTTTTGAAATGTTTTCTTGTACTTTTAAGCCAATCAGATACCCTACGGGCTCGGAAAGTGCAACGAAACCATCAAATTTTAGCTAGAAACTGTATTTTTGTCGATTTTTATTGAATTTGAACTATATTTCAACGTTTTTTGATGGTTCTGAGCCACCAAACACACTTAAAGCATGCAGAATCGACTCAGAATAGGAAAAGGAGACGTTTAGGTCAATTTTATGCATTCTGGCGTTCGTAGATACAAGAAAACTGTTAAAATTCTTCAGAAACGTCACTTTTGAAGTGTTTTCTTGTACTTTTAAGCCAATCAGATACCCTACGGGCTCGGAAAGTGCAACGAAACCATCAAATTTTAGCTAGAAACTGTATTTTTGTCGATTTTTATTGAATTTGAACTATATTTCAACGTTTTTTGATGGTTCTGAGCCACCAAACACACTTAAAGCATGCAGAATCGACTCAGAATAGGAAAAGGAGACGTTTAGGTCAATTTTATGCATTCTGGCGTTCGTAGATACAAGAAAACTGTTAAAATTCTTCAGAAACGTCACTTTTGAAGTGTTTTCTTGTACTTTTAAGCCAATCAGATACCCTACGGGCTCGGAAAGTGCAACGAAACCATCAAATTTTAGCTGGAAACTGTATTTTTGTCGATTTTTATTGAATTTGAACTATATTTCAACGTTTTTTGATGGTTCTGAGCCACCAAACACACTTAAAGCATGCAGAATCGACTCAGAATGGGAAAAGGAGACGTTTAGGTCAATTTTTTGCATTCTGGCGTTCGTAGATACAAGAAAACTGTTAAAATTCTTCAGAAACGTCACTTTTGAAGTGTTTTCTTGTACTTTTAAGCCAATCAGATACCCTACGGGCCCGGAAAGTGCAACGAAACCATCAAATTTTAGCTAGAAACTGTATTTTTGTCGATTTTTATTGAATTTGAACTATATTTCAACGTTTTTTGATGGTTCTGAGCCACCAAACACACTTAAAGCATGCAGAATCGACTCAGAATAGGAAAAGGAGACGTTTAGGTCAATTTTATGCATTCTGGCGTTCGTAGATACAAGAAAACTGTTAAAATTCTTCAGAAACGTCACTTTTGAAGTGTTTTCTTGTACTTTTAAGCCAATCAGATACCCAACGGGCTCGGAAAGTGCAACGAAACCATCAAATTTTAGCTAGAAACTGTATTTTTGTCGATTTTTATTGAATTTGAACTATATTTCAACGTTTTTTTGATGGTTCTGAGCCACCAAACACACTTAAAGCATGCAGAATCGACTCAGAATAGGAAAAGGAGACGTTTAGGTCAATTTTATGCATTCTGGCGTTCGTAGATACAAGAAAACTGTTAAAATTCTTCAGAAACGTCACTTTTGAAGTGTTTTCTTGTACTTTTAAGCCAATCAGATACCCTACGGGCTCGGAAAGTGCAACGAAACCATCAAATTTTAGCTAGAAACTGTATTTTTGTCGATTTTTATTGAATTTGAACTATATTTCAACGTTTTTTGATGGTTCTGAGCCACCAAACACACTTAAAGCATGCAGAATCGACTCAGAATAGGAAAAGGAGACGTTTAGGTCAATTTTATGCGTTCTGGCGTTCGTAGATACAAGAAAACTGTTAAAATTCTTCAGAAACGTCACCTTTGAAGTGTTTTCTTGTACTTTTAAGCCAATCAGATACCCTACGGGCTCGGAAAGTGCAACGAAACCATCAAATTTTAGCTAGAAACTGTATTTTTTTCGATTTTTATTGAATTTGAACTATATTTCAACGTTTTTTGATGGTTCTGAGCCACCAAACACACTTAAAGCATGCAGAATCGACTCAGAATAGGAAAAGGAGACGTTTAGGTCAATTTTATGCATTCTGGCGTTCGTAGATACAAGAAAACTGTTAAAATTCTTCAGAAACGTCACTTTTGAAGTGTTTTCTTGTACTTTTAAGCCAATCAGATACCCTACGGGCTCGGAAAGTGCAACGAAACCATCAAATTTTAGCTAGAAACTGTATTTTTGTCGATTTTTATTGAATTTGAACTATATTTCAACGTTTTTTGATGGTTCTGAGCCACCAAACACACTTAAAGCATGCAGAATCGACTCAGAATAGGAAAAGGAGACGTTTAGGTCAATTTTATGCATTCTGGCGTTCGTTGATACAAGAAAACTGTTAAAATTCTTCAGAAACGTCACTTTTGAAGTGTTTTCTTGTACTTTTAAGCCAATCAGATACCCAACGGGCTCGGAAAGTGCAACCAAACCATCAAATTTTAGCTAGAAACTGTATTTTTGTCGATTTTTATTGAATTTGAACTATATTTCAACGTTTTTTGATGGTTCTGAGCCACCAAACACACTTAAAGCATGCAGAATCGACTCGGAATAGTAAAAGGAGACGTTTAGGTCAATTTTATGCATTCTGGCGTTCGTAGATACAAGAAAACTGTTAAAATTCTTCAGAAACGTCACTTTTGAAGTGTTTTCTTGTACTTTTAAGCCAATCAGATACCCTACGGGCTCGGAAAGTGCAACGAAACCATCAAATTTTAGCTAGAAACTGTATTTTTGTCGATTTTTATTGAATTTGAACTATATTTCAAGGTTTTTTGATGGTTCTGAGCCACCAAACACACTTAAAGCATGCAGAATCGACTCAGAATAGGAAAAGGAGACGTTTAGGTCAATTTTATGCATTCTGGCGTTCGTTGATACAAGAAAACTGTTAAAATTCTTCAGAAACGTCACTTTTGAAGTGTTTTCTTGTACTTTTAAGCCAATCAGATACCCTACGGGCTCGGAAAGTGCAACGAAACCATCAAATTTTAGCTAGAAACTGTGTTTTTGTCGATTTTTATTGAATTTGAACTATATTTCAACGTTTTTTGATGGTTCTGAGCCACCAAACACACTTAAAGCATGCAGAATCTACTCAGAATAGGAAAAGGAGACGTTTAGGTCAATTTTATGCATTCTGGCGTTCGTAGATACAAGAAAACTGTTAAAATTCTTCAGAAACGTCACTTTTGAAGTGTTTTCTTGTACTTTTAAACCAATCAGATACCCTACGGGCTCGGAAAGTGCAACGAAACCATCAAATTTTAGCTAGAAACTGTATTTTTGTCGATTTTTATTGAATTTGAACTATATTTCAACGTTTTTTGATGGTTCTGAGCCACCAAACACACTTAAAGCATGCAGAATCGACTCAGAATAGGAAAAGGAGACGTTTAGGTCAATTTTATGCATTCTGGCGTTCGTAGATACAAGAAAACTCTTAAAATTCTTCAGAAACGTCACTTTTGAAGTGTTTTCTTGTACTTTTAAGCCAATCAGATACCCTACGGGCTCGGAAAGTGCAACGAAACCATCAAATTTTAGCTAGAAACTGTATTTTTGTCGATTTTTATTGAATTTGAACTATATTTCAACGTTTTTTGATGGTTCTGAGCCACCAAACACACTTAAAGCATGCAGAATCGACTCAGAATAGGAAAAGGAGACGTTTAGGTCAATTTTATGCATTCTGGCGTTCGTAGATACAAGAAAACTGTTAAAATTCTTCAGAAACGTCACTTTTGAAGTGTTTTCTTGTACTTTTAAGCCAATCAGATACCCTACGGGCTCGGAAAGTGCAACGAAACCATCAAATTTTAGCTAGAAACTGTGTTTTTGTCGATTTTTATTGAATTTGAACTATATTTCAACGTTTTTTGATGGTTCTGAGCCACCAAACACACTTAAAGCATGCAGAATCGACTCAGAATAGGAAAAGGAGACGTTTAGGTCAATTTTATGCATTCTGGCGTTCGTTGATACAAGAAAACTGTTAAAATTCTTCAGAAACGTCACTTTTGAAGTGTTTTCTTGTACTTTTAAGCCAATCAGATACCCTACGGGCTCGGAAAGTGCAACGAAACCATCAAATTTTAGCTAGAAACTGTGTTTTTGTCGATTTTTATTGAATTTGAACTATATTTCAACGTTTTTTGATGGTTCTGAGCCACCAAACACACTTAAAGCATGCAGAATCTACTCAGAATAGGAAAAGGAGACGTTTAGGTCAATTTTATGCATTCTGGCGTTCGTAGATACAAGAAAACTGTTAAAATTCTTCAGAAACGTCACTTTTGAAGTGTTTTCTTGTACTTTTAAACCAATCAGATACCCTACGGGCTCGGAAAGTGCAACGAAACCATCAAATTTTAGCTAGAAACTGTATTTTTGTCGATTTTTATTGAATTTGAACTATATTTCAACGTTTTTTGATGGTTCTGAGCCACCAAACACACTTAAAGCATGCAGAATCGACTCAGAATAGGAAAAGGAGACGTTTAGGTCAATTTTATGCATTCTGGCGTTCGTAGATACAAGAAAACTCTTAAAATTCTTCAGAAACGTCACTTTTGAAGTGTTTTCTTGTACTTTTAAGCCAATCAGATACCCTACGGGCTCGGAAAGTGCAACGAAACCATCAAATTTTAGCTAGAAACTGTATTTTTGTCGATTTTTATTGAATTTGAACTATATTTCAACGTTTTTTGATGGTTCTGAGCCACCAAACACACTTAAAGCATGCAGAATCGACTCAGAATAGGAAAAGGAGACGTTTAGGTCAATTTTATGCATTCTGGCGTTCGTAGATACAAGAAAACTGTTAAAATTCTTCAGAAACGTCACTTTTGAAGTGTTTTCTTGTACTTTTAAGCCAATCAGATACCCTACGGGCTCGGAAAGTGCAACGAAACCATCAAATTTTAGCTAGAAACTGTATTTTTGTCGATTTTTATTGAATTTGAACTATATTTCAACGTTTTTTGATGGTTCTGAGCCACCAAACACACTTAAAGCATGCAGAATCGACTCGGAATAGGAAAAGGAGACGTTTAGGTCAATTTTATGCATTCTGGCGTTCGTAGATACAAGAAAACTGTTAAAATTCTTCAGAAACGTCACTTTTGAAGTGTTTTCTTGTACTTTTAAGCCAATCAGATACCCTACGGGCTCGGAAAGTGCAACGAAACCATCAAATTTTAGCTAGAAACTATATTTTTGTCGATTTTTATTGAATTTGAACTATATTTCAACGTTTTTTGATGGTTCTGAGCCACCAAACACACTTAAAGCATGCAGAATCGACTCAGAATAGGAAAAGGAGACGTTTAGGTCAATTTTATGCATTCTGGCGTTCGTAGATACAAGAAAACTGTTAAAATTCTTCAGAAACGTCACTTTTGAAATGTTTTCTTGTACTTTTAAGCCAATCAGATACCCTACGGGCTCGGAAAGTGCAACGAAACCATCAAATTTTAGCTAGAAACTGTATTTTTGTCGATTTTTATTGAATTTGAACTATATTTCAACGTTTTTTGATGGTTCTGAGCCACCAAACACACTTAAAGCATGCAGAATCGACTCAGAATAGGAAAAGGAGACGTTTAGGTCAATTTTATGCATTCTGGCGTTCGTAGATACAAGAAAACTGTTAAAATTCTTCAGAAACGTCACTTTTGAAGTGTTTTCTTGTACTTTTAAGCCAATCAGATACCCTACGGGCTCGGAAAGTGCAACGAAACCATCAAATTTTAGCTAAAAACTGTATTTTTGTCGATTTTTATTGAATTTGAACTATATTTCAACGTTTTTTGATGGTTCTGAGCCACCAAACACACTTAAAGCATGCAGAATCGACTCAGAATAGGAAAAGGAGACGTTTAGGTCAATTTTATGCATTCTGGCGTTCGTAGATACAAGAAAACTGTTAAAATTCTTCAGAAACGTCACTTTTGAAGTGTTTTCTTGTACTTTTAAGCCAATCAGATACCCTACGGGCTCGGAAAGTGCAACGAAACCATCAAATTTTAGCTAGAAACTGTATTTCTGTCGATTTTTATTGAATTTGAACTATATTTCAACGTTTTTTGATGGTTCTGAGCCACCAAACACACTTAAAGCATGCAGAATCGACTCAGAATAGGAAAAGGAGACGTTTAGGTCAATTTTATGCATTCTGGCGTTCGTAGATACAAGAAAACTGTTAAAATTCTTCAGAAACGTCACTTTTGAAGTGTTTTCTTGTACTTTTAAGCCAATCAGATACCCTACGGGCTCGGAAAGTGCAACGAAACCATCAAATTTTAGCTAGAAACTGTATTTTTGTCGATTTTTATTGAATTTGAACTATATTTCAACGTTTTTTGATGGTTCTGAGCCACCAAACACACTTAAAGCATGCAGAATCGACTCAGAACAGGAAAAGGAGACGTTTAGGTCAATTTTATGCATTCTGGCGTTCGTAGATACAAGAAAACTGTTAAAATTCTTCAGAAACGTCACTTTTGAAGTGTTTTCTTGTACTTTTAAGCCAATCAGATACCCTACGGGCTCGGAAAGTGCAACGAAACCATCAAATTTTAGCTAGAAACTGTATTTTTGTCGATTTTTATTGAATTTGAACTATATTTCAACGTTTTTTGATGGTTCTGAGCCACCAAACACACTTAAAGCATGCAGAATCGACTCAGAATAGGAAAAGGAGACGTTTAGGTCAATTTTATGCATTCTGGCGTTCGTAGATACAAGAAAACTGTTAAAATTCTTCAGAAACGTCACTTTTGAAGTGTTTTCTTGTACTTTTAAGCCAATCAGATACCCTACGGGCTCGGAAAGTGCAACGAAACCATCAAATTTTAGCTAGAAACTGTCTTTCTGTCGATTTTTATTGAATTTGAACTATATTTCAAAGTTTTTTGATGGTTCTGAGCCACCAACACACTTAAAGCATGCAGAATCGACTCAGAATAGGAAAAGGAGACGTTTAGGTCAATTTTATGCATTCTGGCGTTCGTAGATACAAGAAAACTGTTAAAATTCTTCAGAAACGTCACTTTTGAAGTGTTTTCTTGTACTTTTAAGCCAATCAGATACCCTACGGGCTCGGAAAGTGCAACGAAACCATCAAATTTTAGCTAGAAACTGTATTTTTGTCGATTTTTATTGAATTTGAAATATATTTCAACGTTTTTTGATGGTTCTGAGCCACCAAACACACTTAAAGCATGCAGAATCGACTCAGAATAGGAAAAGGAGACGTTTAGGTCAATTTTATGCATTCTGGCGTTCGTAGATACAAGAAAACTGTTAAAATTCTTCAGAAACGTCACTTTTGAAGTGTTTTCTTGTACTTTTAAGCCAATCAGATACCCTACGGGCTCGGAAAGTGCAACGAAACCATCAAATTTTAGCTAGAAACTGTATTTCTGTCGATTTTTATTGAATTTGAACTATATTTCAACGTTTTTTGATGGTTCTGAGCCACCAAACACACTTAAAGCATGCAGAATCGACTCAGAATAGGAAAAGGAGACGTTTAGGTCAATTTTATGCATTCTGGCGTTCGTAGATACAAGAAAACTGTTAAAATTCTTCAGAAACGTCACTTTTGAAGTGTTTTCTTGTACTTTTAATCCAATCAGATACCCTACGGGCTCGGAAAGTGCAACGAAACCATCAAATTTTAGCTAGAAACTGTATTTTTGTCGATTTTTATTGAATTTGAACTATATTTCAACGTTTTTTGATGGTTCTGAGCCACCAAACACACTTAAAGCATGCAGAATCGACTCAGAATAGGAAAAGGAGACGTTTAGGTCAATTTTATGCATTCTGGCGTTCGTAGATACAAGAAAACTGTTAAAATTCTTCAGAAACGTCACTTTTGAAGTGTTTTCTTGTACTTTTAAGCCAACCAGATACACTACGGGCTCGGAAAGTGCAACGAAACCATCAAATTTTAGCTAGAAACTGTATTTCTGTCGATTTTTATTGAATTTGAACTATATTTCAACGTTTTTTGATGGTTCTGAGCCACCAAACACACTTAAAGCATGCAGAATCGACTCAGAATAGGAAAAGGAGACGTTTAGGTCAATTTTATGCATTCTGGCGTTCGTAGATACAAGAAAACTGTTAAAATTCTTCAGAAACGTCACTTTTGAAGTGTTTTCTTGTACTTTTAAGCCAATCAGATACCCTACGGGCTCGGAAAGTGCAACGAAACCATCAAATTTTAGCTAGAAACTGTATTTTTGTCGATTTTTATTGAATTTGAACTATATTTCAACGTTTTTTGATGGTTCTGAGCCACCAAACACACTTAAAGCATGCAGAATCGACTCAGAATAGGAAAAAGAGACGTTTAGGTCAATTTTATGCATTCTGGCGTTCGTAGATACAAGAAAACTGTTAAAATTCTTCAGAAACGTCATTTTTGAAGTGTTTTCTTGTACTTTTAAGCCAATCAGATACCCAACGGGGTCGGAAAGTGCAACGAAACCATCAAATTTTAGCTAGAAACTGTATTTTTGTCGATTTTTATTGAATTTGAACTATATTTCAACGTTTTTTGATGGTTCTGAGCCACCAAACACACTTAAAGCATGCAGAATCGACTCAGAATAGGAAAAGGAGACGTTTAGGTCAATTTTATGCATTCTGGCGTTCGTAGATACAAGAAAACTGTTAAAATTCTTCAGAAACGTCACTTTTGAAGTGTTTTCTTGTACTTTTAAGCCAATCAGATACCCTACGGGCTCGGAAAGTGCAACGAAACCATCAAATTTTAGCTAGAAACTGTATTTCTGTCGATTTTTATTGAATTTGAACTATATTTCAACGTTTTTTGATGGTTCTGAGCCACCAAACACACTTAAAGCATGCAGAATCGACTCAGAATAGGAAAAGGAGACGTTTAGGTCAATTTTATGCATTCTGGCGTTCGTAGATACAAGAAAACTGTTAAAATTCTTCAGAAACGTCACTTTTGAAGTGTTTTCTTGTACTTTTAATCCAATCAGATACCCTACGGGCTCGGAAAGTGCAACGAAACCATCAAATTTTAGCTAGAAACTGTATTTTTGTCGATTTTTATTGAATTTGAACTATATTTCAACGTTTTTTGATGGTTCTGAGCCACCAAACACACTTAAAGCATGCAGAATCGACTCAGAATAGGAAAAGGAGACGTTTAGGTCAATTTTATGCATTCTGGCGTTCGTAGATACAAGAAAACTGTTAAAATGCTTCAGAAACGTCACTTTTGAAGTGTTTTCTTGTACTTTTAAGCCAACCAGATACACTACGGGCTCGGAAAGTGCAACGAAACCATCAAATTTTAGCTAGAAACTGTATTTCTGTCGATTTTTATTGAATTTGAACTATATTTCAACGTTTTTTGATGGTTCTGAGCCACCAAACACACTTAAAGCATGCAGAATCGACTCAGAATAGGAAAAGGAGACGTTTAGGTCAATTTTATGCATTCTGGCGTTCGTAGATACAAGAAAACTGTTAAAATTCTTCAGAAACGTCACTTTTGAAGTGTTTTCTTGTACTTTTAAGCCAATCAGATACCCTACGGGCTCGGAAAGTGCAACGAAACCATCAAATTTTAGCTAGAAACTGTATTTTTGTCGATTTTTATTGAATTTGAACTATATTTCAACGTTTTTTGATGGTTCTGAGCCACCAAACACACTTAAAGCATGCAGAATCGACTCAGAATAGGAAAAAGAGACGTTTAGGTCAATTTTATGCATTCTGGCGTTCGTAGATACAAGAAAACTGTTAAAATTCTTCAGAAACGTCACTTTTGAAGTGTTTTCTTGTACTTTTAAGCCAATCAGATACCCAACGGGCTCGGAAAGTGCAACGAAACCATCAAATTTTAGCTAGAAACTGTATTTTTGTCGATTTTTATTGAATTTGAACTATATTTCAACGTTTTTTGATGGTTCTGAGCCACCAAACACACTTAAAGCATGCAGAATCGACTCAGAATAGGAAAAGGAGACGTTTAGGTCAATTTTATGCATTCTGGCGTTCGTAGATACAAGAAAACTGTTAAAATTCTTCAGAAACGTTACTTTTGAAGTGTTTTCTTGTACTTTTAAGCCAATCAGATACCCTACGGGCTCGGAAAGTGCAACGAAACCATCAAATTTTAGCTAGAAACTGTATTTTTGTCGATTTTTATTGAATTTGAACTATATTTCAACGTTTTTTGATGGTTCTGAGCCACCAAACACACTTAAAGCATGCAGAATCGACTCAGAATAGGAAAAGGAGACGTTTAGGTCAATTTTATGCATTCTGGCGTTCGTAGATACAAGAAAACTGTTAAAATTCTTCAGAAACGTCACTTTTGAAGTGTTTTCTTGTACTTTTAAGCCAATCAGATATCCTATGGGCTCGGAAAGTGTAACGAAACCATCAAATTTTAGCTAGAAACTGTATTTTTGTCGATTTTTATTGAATTTGAACTATATTTCAACGTTTTTTGATGGTTCTGAGCCACCAAACACACTTAAAGCATGCAGAATCGACTCAGAATAGGAAAAGGAGACGTTTAGGTCAATTTTATGCATTCTGGCGTTCGTAGATACAAGAAAACTGTTAAAATTCTTCAGAAACGTCACTTTTGAAGTGTTTTTTTGTACTTTTAAGCCAATCAGATACCCTACGGGCTCGGAAAGTGCAACGAAACCATCAAATTTTAGCTAGAAACTGTATTTTTGTCGATTTTTATTGAATTTGAACTATATTTCAACGTTTTTTGATGGTTCTGAGCCACCAAACACACTTAAAGCATGCAGAATCGACTCAGAATAGGAAAAGGAGACGTTTAGGTCAATTTTATGCATTCTGGCGTTCGTAGATACAAGAAAACTGTTAAAATTCTTCAGAAACGTCACTTTTGAAGTGTTTTCTTGTACTTTTAAGCCAATCAGATACCCTACGGGCTCGGAAAGTGCAACGAAACCATCAAATTTTAGCTAGAAACTGTATTTTTGTCGATTTTTATTGAATTTGAACTATATTTCAACGTTTTTTGATGGTTCTGAGCCACCAAACACACTTAAAGCATGCAGAATCGACTCAGAATAGGAAAAGGAGACGTTTAGGTCAATTTTATGCATTCTGGCGTTCGTAGATACAAGAAAACTGTTAAAATTCTTCAGAAACGTCACTTTTGAAGTGTTTTCTTGTACTTTTAAGCCAATCAGATACCCTACGGGCTCGGAAAGTGCAACGAACCCATCAAATTTTAGCTAGAAACTGTATTTTTGTCGATTTTTATTGAATTTGAACTAGATTTCAACGTTTTTTGATGGTTCTGAGCCACCAAACACACTTAAAGCATGCAGAATCGATTCAGAATAGGAAAAGGAGACGTTTAGGTCAATTTTATGCATTCTGGCGTTCGTAGATACAAGAAAACTGTTAAAATTCTTCAGAAACGTCACTTTTGAAGTGTTTTCTTGTACTTTTAAGCCAATCAGATACCCTACGGGCTCGGAAAGTGCAACGAAACCATCAAACTTTAGCTAGAAACTGTATTTTTGTCGATTTTTATTGAATTTGAACTAAATTTCAACGTTTTTTGATGGTTCTGAGCCACCAAACACACTTAAAGCATGCAGAATCGACTCAGAATAGGAAAAGGAGACGTTTAGGTCAATTTTATGCATTCTGGCGTTCGTAGATACAAGAAAACTGTTAAAATTCTTCAGAAACGTCACTTTTGAAGTGTTTTCTTGTACTTTTAAGCCAATCAGATACCCTACGGGCTCGGAAAGTGCAACGAAACCATCAAATTTTAGCTAGAAACTGTATTTTTCTCGATTTTTATTGAATTTGAACTATATTTCAACGTTTTTTGATGGTTCTGAGCCACCAAACACACTTAAAGCATGCAGAATCGACTCAGAATAGGAAAAGGAGACGTTTAGGTCAATTTTATGCATTCTGGCGTTCGTAGATACAAGAAAACTGTTAAAATTCTTCAGAAACGTCACTTTTGAAGTGTTTTCTTGTACTTTTAAGCCAATCAGATACCCTACGGGCTCGGAAAGTGCAACGAAACCATCAAATTTTAGCTAGAAACTGTATTTTTGTCGATTTTTATTGAATTTGAACTATATTTCAACGTTTTTTGATGGTTCTGAGCCACCAAACACACTTAAAGCATGCAGAATCGACTCAGAATAGGAAAATGAGACGTTTAGGTCAATTTTATGCATTCTGGCGTTCGTAGATACAAGAAAACTGTTAAAATTCTTCAGAAACGTCACTTTTGAAGTGTTTTCTTGTACTTTTAAGCCAATCAGATACCCTACGGGCTCGGAAAATGCAACGAAACCATCAAATTTTAGCTAGAAACTGTATTTTTGTCGATTTTTATTGAATTTGAACTATATTTCAACGTTTTTTGATGGTTCTGAGCCACCAAACACACTTAAAGCATGCAGAATCGACTCAGAATAGGAAAAGGAGACGTTTAGGTCAATTTTATGCATTCTGGCGTTCGTAGATACAAGAAAACTGTTAAAATTCTTCAGAAACGTCACTTTTGAAGTGTTTTCTTGTACTTTTAAGCCAATCAGATACCCTACGGGCTCGGAAAGTGCAACGAAACCATCAAATTTTAGCTAGAAACTGTATTTTTGTCGATTTTTATTGAATTTGAACTATATTTCAACGTTTTTTGATGGTTCTGAGCCACCAAACACACTTAAAGCATGCAGAATCGACTCAGAATAGGAAAATGAGACGTTTAGGTCAATTTTATGCATTCTGGCGTTCGTAGATACAAGAAAACTGTTAAAATTCTTCAGAAACGTCACTTTTGAAGTGTTTTCTTGTACTTTTAAGCCAATCAGATACCCTACGGGCTCGGAAAATGCAACGAAACCATCAAATTTTAGCTAGAAACTGTATTTTTGTCGATTTTTATTGAATTTGAACTATATTTCAACGTTTTTTTGATGGTTCTGAGCCACCAAACACACTTAAAGCATGCAGAATCGACTCAGAATAGGAAAAGGAGACGTTTAGGTCAATTTTATGCATTCTGGCGTTCGTAGATACAAGAAAACTGTTAAAATTCTTCAGAAACGTCACTTTTGAAATGTTTTCTTGTACTTTTAAGCCAATCAGATACCCTACGGGCTCGGAAAGTGCAACGAAACCATCAAATTTTAGCTAGAAACTGTATTTTTGTCGATTTTTATTGAATTTGAACTATATTTCAACGTTTTTTTGATGGTTCTGAGCCACCAAACACACTTAAAGCATGCAGAATCGACTCAGAATAGGAAAAGGAGACGTTTAGGTCAATTTTATGCATTCTGGCGTTCGTAGATACAAGAAAACTGTTAAAATTCTTCAGAAACGTCACTTTTGAAGTGTTTTCTTGTACTTTTAAGCCAATCAGATACCCTACGGGCTCGGAAAGTGCAACGAAACCATCAAATTTTAGCTAGAAACTGTATTTTTGTCGATTTTTATTGAATTTGAACTATATTTCAACGTTTTTTGATGGTTCTGAGCCACCAAACACACTTAAAGCATGCAGAATCGACTCAGAATAGGAAAAGGAGACGTTTAGGTCAATTTTATGCATTCTGGCGTTCGTAGATACAAGGAAAACTGTTAAAATTCTTCAGAAACGTCACTTTTGAAGTGTTTTCTTGTACTTTTAAGCCAATCAGATACCCTACGGGCTCGGAAAGTGCAACGAAACCATCAAATTTTAGCTAGAAACTGTATTTTTGTCGATTTTTATTGAATTTGAACTATATTTCAACGTTTTTTGAAGGTTCTGAGCCACCAAACACACTTAAAGCATGCAGAATCGACTCAGAATAGGAAAAGGAGACGTTTAGGTCAATTTTATGCATTCTGGCGTTCGTAGATACAAGAAAACTGTTAAAATTCTTCAGAAACGTCACTTTTGAAGTGTTTTCTTGTACTTTTAAGCCAATCAGATACCCTACGGGCTCGGAAAGTGCAACGAAACCATCAAATTTTAGCTAGAAACTGTATTTTTGTCGATTTTTATTGAATTTGAACTATATTTCAACGTTTTTTGATGGTTCTGAGCCACCAAACACACTTAAAGCATGCAGAATCGACTCAGAATAGGAAAAGGAGACGTTTAGGTAAATTTTATGCATTCTGGCGTTCGTAGATACAAGAAAACTGTTAAAATTCTTCAGAAACGTCACTTTTGAAGTGTTTTCTTGTACTTTTAAGCCAATCAGATACCCTACGGGCTCGGAAAGTGCAACGAAACCATCAAATTTTAGCTAGAAACTGTATTTTTGTCGATTTTTATTGAATTTGAACTATATTTCAACGTTTTTTGATGGTTCTGAGCCACCAAACACACTTAAAGCATGCAGAATCGACTCAGAATAGGAAAAGGAGACGTTTAGATCAATTTTATGCATTCTGGCGTTCGTAGATACAAGAAAACTGTTAAAATTCTTCAGAAACATCACTTTTGAAGTGTTTTCTTGTACTTTTAAGCCAATCAGATACCCTATGGGCTCGGAAAGTGCAACGAAACCATCAAATTTTAGCTAGAAACTGTATTTTTGTCGATTTTTATTGAATTTGAACTATATTTCAACGTTTTTTGATGGTTCTGAGCCACCAAACACACTTAAAGCATGCAGAATCGACTCAGAATAGGAAAAGGAGACGTTTAGGTCAATTTTATGCATTCTGGCGTTCGTAGATACAAGAAAACTGTTAAAATTCTTCAGAAACGTCACTTTTGAAGTGTTTTCTTGTACTTTTAAGCCAATCAGATACCCTACGGGCTCGGAAAGTGCAACGAAACCATCAAATTTTAGCTAGAAACTGTATTTTTGTCGATTTTTATTGAATTTGAACTATATTTCAACGTTTTTTGATGGTTCTGAGCCACCAAACACACTTAAAGCATGCAGAATCGACTCAGAATAGGAAAAGGAGACGTTTAGGTCAATTTTATGCATTCTGGCGTTCGTAGATACAAGAAAACTGTTAAAATTCTTCAGAAACGTCACTTTTGAAGTGTTTTCTTGTACTTTTAGCCAATCAAATACCCTACGGGCTCGGAAAGTGCAACGAAACCATCAAATTTTAGCTAGAAACTGTATTTTTGTCGATTTTTATTGAATTTGAACTATATTTCAACGTTTTTTGATGGTTCTGAGCCACCAAACACACTTAAAGCATGCAGAATCGACTCAGAATAGGAAAAGGAGACGTTTAGGTCAATTTTATGCATTCTGGCGTTCGTAGATACAAGAAAACTGGTAAAATTCTTCAGAAGCGTCACTTTTGAAGTGTTTTCTTGTACTTTTAAGCCAATCAGATACCCTACGGGCTCGGAAAGTGCAACGAAACCATTAAATTTTAGCTAGAAACTGTATTTTTGTCGATTTTTATTGAATTTGAACTATATTTCAACGTTTTTTGATGGTTCTGAGCCACCAAACACACTTAAAGCATGCAGAATCGACTCAGAATAGGAAAAGGAGACGTTTAGGTCAATTTTATGCATTCTGGCATTCGTAGATACAAGAAAACTGTTAAAATTCTTCAGAAACGTCACTTTTGAAGTGTTTTCTTGTACTTTTAAGCCAATCAGATACCCTACGGGCTCGGAAAGTGCAACGAAACCATCAAATTTTAGCTAGAAACTGTATTTTTGTCGATTTTTATTGAATTTGAACTATATTTCAACGTTTTTTGATGGTTCTGAGCCACCAAACACACTTAAAGCATGCAGAATCGACTCAGAATAGGAAAAGGAGACGTTTAGGTCAATTTTATGCATTCTGGCGTTCGTAGATACAAGAAAACTGTTAAAATTCTTCAGAAACGTCACTTCTGAAGTGTTTTCTTGTACTTTTAAGCCAATCAGATACCCTACGGGCTCGGAAAGTGCAAACTGTATTTTTGTCGATTTTTATTGAATTTGAACTATATTTCAACGTTTTTCGATGGTTCTGAGCCACCAAACACACTTAAAGCATGCAGAATCGACTCAGAATAGGAAAAGGAGACGTTTAGGTCAATTTTATGCATTCTGGCGTTCGTAGATACAAGAAAACTGTTAAAATTCTTCAGAAACGTCACTTTTGAAGTGTTTTCTTGTACTTTTAAGCCAATCAGATACCCTACGGGCTCGGAAAGTGCAACGAAACCATCAAATTATAGCTAGAAACTGTATTTTTGTCGATTTTTATTGAATTTGAACTATATTTCAACGTTTTTTGATGGTTCTGAGCCACCAAACACACTTAAAGCATGCAGAATCGACTCAGAATAGGAAAAGGAGACGTTTAGGTCAATTTTATGCATTCTGGCGTTCGTAGATACAAGAAAACTGTTAAAATTCTTCAGAAACGTCACTTTTGAAGTGTTTTCTTGTACTTTTAAGCCAATCAGATACCCTACGGGCTCGGAAAGTGCAACGAAACCATCAAATTTTAGCTAGAAACTGTATTTTTGTCGATTTTTATTGAATTTGAACTATATTTCAACGTTTTTTGATGGTTCTGAGCCACCAAACACACTTAAAGCATGCAGAATCGACTCAGAATAGGAAAAGGAGACGTTTAGGTCAATTTTATGCATTCTGGCGTTCGTAGATACAAGAGAACTGTTAAAATTCTTCAGAAACGTCACTTTTGAAGTGTTTTCTTGTACTTTTAAGCCAATCAGATACCCTACGGGCTCGGAATGTGCAACGAAA
This sequence comes from Zophobas morio, assembly GCF_036711695.1. Classification (NCBI taxonomy): domain Eukaryota; kingdom Metazoa; phylum Arthropoda; class Insecta; order Coleoptera; family Tenebrionidae; genus Zophobas; species Zophobas morio. The sequence goes on from NW_026972558.1 coordinate 74,148, forward strand.
CCATCAAATTTTAGCTAGAAACTGTATTTTTGTCGATTTTTATTGAATTTGAACTATATTTCAACGTTTTTTGATGGTTCTGAGCCACCAAACACACTTAAAGCATGCAGAATCGACTCAGAATAGGAAAAGGAGACGTTTAGATCAATTTTATGCATTCTGGTGTTCGTAGATACAAGAAAACTGTTAAAATTCTTCAGAAACGTCACTTTTGAAGTGTTTTCTTGTACTTTTAAGCCAATCAGATACCCTACGGGCTCGGAAAGTGCAACGAAACCATCAAATTTTAGCTAGAAACTGTATTTTTGTCGATTTTTATTGAATTTGAACTATATTTCAACGTTTTTTGATGGTTCTGAGCCACCAAACACACTTAAAGCATGCAGAATCGACTCAGAATAGGAAAAGGAGACGTTTAGGTCAATTTTATGCATTCTGGCGTTCGTAGATACAAGAAAACTGTTAAAATTCTTCAGAAACGTCACTTTTGAAGTGTTTTCTTGTACTTTTAAGCCAATCAGATACCCTACGGGCTCGGAAAGTGCAACGAAACCATCAAATTTTAGCTAGAAACTGTATTTTTGTCGATTTTTATTGAATTTGAACTATATTTCAACGTTTTTTGATGGTTCTGAGCCACCAAACACACTTAAAGCATGCAGAATCGACTCAGAATAGGAAAAGGAGACGTTTAGGTCAATTTTATGCATTCTGGCGTTCGTAGATACAAGAAAACTGTTAAAATTCTTCAGAAACGTCACTTTTGAAGTGTTTTCTTGTACTTTTAAGCCAATCAAATACCCTACGGGCTCGGAAAGTGCAACGAAACCATCAAATTTTAGCTAGAAACTGTATTTTTGTCGATTTTTATTGAATTTGAACTATATTTCAACGTTTTTTGATGGTTCTGAGCCACCAAACACACTTTAAGCATGCAGAATCGACTCAGAATAGGAAAAGGAGACGTTTAGGTCAATTTTATGCATTCTGGCGTTCGTAGATACAAGAAAACTGTTAAAATTCTTCAGAAACGTCACTTTTGAAGTGTTTTCTTGTACTTTTAAGCCAATCAGATACCCTACGGGCTCGGAAAGTGCAACGAAACCATCAAATTTTAGCTAGAAACTGTATTTTTGTCGATTTTTATTGAATTTGAACTATATTTCAACGTTTTTTGATGGTTCTGAGCCACCAAACACACTTAAAGGATGCAGAATCGACTCAGAATAGGAAAAGGAGACGTTTAGGTCAATTTTATGCATTCTGGCATTCGTAGATACAAGAAAACTGTTAAAATTGTTCAGAAACGTCACTTTTGAAGTGTTTTCTTGTACTTTTAAGCCAATCAGATACCCAACGGGCTCGGAAAGTGCAACGAAACCATCAAATTTTAGCTAGAAACTGTATTTTTGTCGATTTTTATTGAATTTGAACTATATTTCAACGTTTTTTGATGGTTCTGAGCCACCAAACACACTTAAAGCATGCAGAATCGACTCAGAATAGGAAAAGGAGACGTTTAGGTCAATTTTATGCATTCTGGCGTTCGTAGATACAAGAAAACTGTTAAAATTCTTCAGAAACGTCACTTCTGAAGTGTTTTCTTGTACTTTTAAGCCAATCAGATACCCTACGGGCTCGGAAAGTGCAAACTGTATTTTTGTCGATTTTTATTGAATTTGAACTATATTTCAACGTTTTTCGATGGTTCTGAGCCACCAAACACACTTAAAGCATGCAGAATCGACTCAGAATAGGAAAAGGAGACGTTTAGGTCAATTTTATGCATTCTGGCGTTCGTAGATACAAGAAAACTGTTAAAATTCTTCAGAAACGTCACTTTTGAAGTGTTTTCTTGTACTTTTAAGCCAATCAGATACCCTACGGGCTCGGAAAGTGCAACGAAACCATCAAATTTTAGCTAGAAACTGTATTTTTGTCGATTTTTATTGAATTTGAACTATATTTCAACGTTTTTTGATGGTTCTGAGCCACCAAACACACTTAAAGCATGCAGAATCGACTCAGAATAGGAAAAGGAGACGTTTAGGTCAATTTTATGCATTCTGGCGTTCGTAGATACAAGAAAACTGTTAAAATTCTTCAGAAACGTCACTTTTGAAGTGTTTTCTTGTACTTTTAAGCCAATCAGATACCCTACGGGCTCGGAAAGTGCAACGAAACCATCAAATTTTAGCTAGAAACTGTATTTTTGTCGATTTTTATTGAATTTGAACTATATTTCAACGTTTTTTGATGGTTCTGAGCCACCAAACACACTTAAAGCATGCAGAATCGACTCAGAATAGGAAAAGGAGACGTTTAGGTCAATTTTATGCATTCTGGCGTTCGTAGATACAAGAAAACTGTTAAAATTCTTAAGAAACGTCACTTTTGAAGTGTTTTCTTGTACTTTTAAGCCAATCAGATACCCTACGGGCTCGGAAAGTGCAACGAAACCATCAAATTTTAGCTAGAAACTGTATTTTTGTCGATTTTTATTGAATTTGAACTCTATTTCAACGTTTTTTGATGGTTCTGAGCCACCAAACACACTTAAAGCATGCAGAATCGACTCAGAAGAGGAAAAGGAGACGTTTAGGTCAATTTTATGAATTCTGGCGTTCGTAGATACAAGAAAACTGTTAAAATTCTTCAGAAACGTCACTTTTGAAGTGTTTTCTTGTACTTTTAAGCCAATCAGATACCCTACGGGCTCGGAAAGTGCAACGAAACCATCAAATTTTAGCTAGAAACTGTATTTTTGAAGATTTTTATTGAATTTGAACTATATTTCAACGTTTTTTGATGGTTCTGAGCCACCAAACACACTTAAAGCATGCAGAATCGACTCAGAATAGGAAAAGGAGACGTTTAGGTCAATTTTATGCATTCTGGCGTTCGTAGATACAAGAAAACTGTTAAAATTCTTCAGAAACGTCACTTTTGAAGTGTTTTCTTGTACTTTTAAGCCAATCAGATACCCTACGGGCTCGGAAAGTGCAACGAAACCATCAAATTTTAGCTAGAAACTGTATTTTTGTCGATTTTTATTGAATTTGAACTATATTTCAACGTTTTTTGATGGTTCTGAGCCACCAAACACACTTAAAGCATGCAGAATCGACTCAGAATAGGAAAAGGAGACGTTTAGGTCAATTTTATGCATTCTGGCGTTCGTAGATACAAGAAAACTGTTAAAATTCTTCAGAAACGTCACTTTTGAAGTGTTTTCTTGTACTTTTAAGCCAATCAGATACCCTACGGGCTCGGAAAGTGCAACGAAACCATCAAATTTTAGCTAGAAACTGTATTTTTGTCGATTTTTATTGAATTTGAACTATATTTCAACGTTTTTGATGGTTCTGAGCCACCAAACACACTTAAAGCATGCAGAATCGACTCAGAATAGGAAAAGGAGACGTTTAGGTCAATTTTATGCATTCTGGCGTTCGTAGATACAAGAAAGCTGTTAAAATTCTTCAGAAACGTCACTTTTGAAGTGTTTTCTTGTACTTTTAAGCCAATCAGATACCCTACGGGCTCGGAAAGTGCAACGAAACCATCAAATTTTAGCTAGAAACTGTATTTTTGTCCATTTTTATTGAATTTGAACTATATTTCAACGTTTTTTGATGGTTCTGAGCCACCAAACACACTTAAAGCATGCAGAATCGACTCAGAATAGGAAAAGGAGACGTTTAGGTCAATTTTATGCATTCTGGCGTTCGTAGATACAAGAAAACTGTTAAAATTCTTCAGAAACGTCACTTTTGAAGTGTTTTCTTGTACTTTTAAGCCAATCAGATACCCTACGGGCTCGGAAAGTGCAACGAAACCATCAAATTTTAGCTAGAAACTGTATTTTTGTCGATTTTTATTGAATTTGAACTATATTTCAACGTTTTTTGATGGTTCTGAGCCACCAAACACACTTAAAGCATGCAGAATCGACTCAGAATAGGAAAAGGAGACGTTTAGGTAAATTTTATGCATTCTGGCGTTCGTAGATACAAGAAAACTGTTAAAATTCTTCAGAAACGTCACTTTTGAAGTGTTTTCTTGTACTTTTAAGCCAATCAGATACCCTACGGGCTCGGAAAGTGCAACGAAACCATCAAATTTTAGCTAGAAACTGTATTTTTGAAGATTTTTATTGAATTTGAACTATATTTCAACGTTTTTTGATGGTTCTGAGCCACCAAACACACTTAAAGCATGCAGAATCGACTCAGAATAGGAAAAGGAGACGTTTAGGTCAATTTTATGCATTCTGGCGTTCGTAGATACAAGAAAACTGTTAAAATTCTTCAGAAACGTCACTTTTGAAGTGTTTTCTTGTACTTTTAAGCCAATCAGATACCCTACGGGCTCGGAAAGTGCAACGAAACCATCAAATTTTAGCTAGAAACTGTATTTTTGTCGATTTTTATTGAATTTGAACTATATTTCAACGTTTTTTGATGGTTCTGAGCCACCAAACACACTTAAAGCATGCAGAATCGACTCAGAATAGGAAAAGGAGACGTTTAGGTCAATTTTATGCATTCTGGCGTTCGTAGATACAAGAAAACTGTTAAAATTCTTCAGAAACGTCACTTTTGAAGTGTTTTCTTGTACTTTTAAGCCAATCAGATCCCCTACGGGCTCGGAAAGTGCAACGAAACCATCAAATTTTAGCTAGAAACTGTATTTTTGTCGATTTTATTGAATTTGAACTATATTTCAACGTTTTTTGATGGTTCTGAGCCACCAAACACACTTAAAGCATGCAGAATCGACTCAGAATAGGAAAAGGAGACGTTTAGGTCAATTTTATGCATTCTGGCGTTCGTAGATACAAGAAAACTGTTAAAATTCTTCAGAAACGTCACTTTTGAAGTGTTTTCTTGTACTTTTAAGCCAATCAGATACCCTTCGGGCTCGGAAAGTGCAACGAAACCATCAAATTTTAGCTAGAAACTGTATTTTTGTCGATTTTTATTGAATTTGAACTATATTTCAACGTTTTTTGATGGTTCTGAGCCACAAACACACTTAAAGCATGCAGAATCGACTCAGAATAGGAAAAGGAGACGTTTAGGTCAATTTTATGCATTCTGGCGTTCGTAGATACAAGGAAACTGTTAAAATTCTTCAGAAACATCACTTTTGAAGTGTTTTCTTGTACTTTTAAGCCAATCAGATACCCTACGGGCTCGGAAGGTGCAACGAAACCATCAAATTTTAGCTAGAAACTGTATTTTTGTCGATTTTTATTGAATTTGAACTATATTTCAACGTTTTTTGATGGTTCTGAGCCACCAAACACACTTAAAGCATGCAGAATCGACTCAGAATAGGAAAAGGAGACGTTTAGGTCAATTTTATGCATTCTGGCGTTCGTAGATACAAGAAAACTGTTAAAATTCTTCAGAAACGTCACTTTTGAAGTGTTTTCTTGTACTTTTAAGCCAATCAGATACCCTACGGGCTCGGAAAGTGCAACGAAACCATCAAATTTTAGCTAGAAACTGTATTTTTGTCGATTTTTATTGAATTTGAACTATATTTCAACGTTTTTTGATGGTTCTGAGCCACCAAACACACTTAAAGCATGCAGAATCGATTCAGAATAGGAAAAGGAGACGTTTAGGTCAATTTTATGCATTCTGGCGTTCGTAGATACAAGAAAACAGTTAAAATTCTTCAGAAACGTCACTTTTGAAGTGTTTTCTTGTACTTTTAAGCCAATCAGATACCCTACGGGCTCGGAAAGTGCAACGAAACCATCAAATTTTAGCTAGAAACTGTATTTTTGTCGATTTTTATTGAATTTGAACTATATTTCAACGTTTTTTGATGGTTCTGAGCCACCAAACACACTTAAAGCATGCAGAATCGACTCAGAATAGGAAAAGGAGACGTTTAGGTCAATTTTATGCATTCTGGCGTTCGTAGATACAAGAAAACTGTTAAAATTCTTCAGAAACGTCACTTTTGAAGTGTTTTCTTGTACTTTTAAGCCAATCAGATACCCTACGGGCTCGGAAAGTGCAACGAAACCATCAAATTTTAGCTAGAAACTGTATTTTTGTCGATTTTTATTGAATTTGAACTATATTTCAACGTTTTTTGATGGTTCTGAGCCACCAAACACACTTAAAGCATGCAGAATCGACTCAGAATAGGAAAAGGAGACGTTTAGGTCAATTTTATGCATTCTGGCGTTCGTAGATACAAGAAAACTGTTAAAATTCTTCAGAAACGTCACTTTTGAAGTGTTTTCTTGTACTTTTAAGCCAATCAGATACCCTACGGGCTCGGAAAGTGCAACGAAACCATCAAATTTTAGCTAGAAACTGTATTTTTGTCGATTTTTATTGAATTTGAACTATATTTCAACGTTTTTTGATGGTTCTGAGCCACCAAACACACTTAAAGCATGCAGAATCGACTCAGAATAGGAAAAGGAGACGTTTAGGTCAATTTTATGCATTCTGGCGTTCGTAGATACAAGAAAACTGTTAAAATTCTTCAGAAACGTCACTTTTGAAGTGTTTTCTTGTACTTTTAAGCCAATCAGATACCCTACGGGCTCGGAAGTGCAACGAAACCATCAAATTTTAGCTAGAAACTGTATTTTTGTCGATTTTTATTGAATTTGAACCATATTTCAACGTTTTTTGATGGTTCTGAGCCACCAAACACACTTAAAGCATGCAGAATCGACTCAGAATAGGAAAAGGAGACGTTTAGGTCAATTTTATGCATTCTGGCGTTCGTAGATACAAGAAAACTGTTAAAATTCTTCAGAAACGTCACTTT